>NC_083867.1:5805000-6105000 GCF_029169275.1 Apis cerana | reverse complement strand
AGCGATAAAAGTAAATAACAGGGAATGGACAGTTGCTTAAAGCCTCGCTCGTCGATTGATTTATTAAACGAACCGTGATTTACTTATATGAAACATAGATAAAGTAGTTAACTAAAACCAGGATAACCCGGATTATCTTTCGCAGAACGTGACCCACTGCTTACTTACTTACCTATCCACGTCGTAGCTTGTGTTTCAAGTTCACCGTACTTCTGGGAAGAAGCTTTTGAACCACTCGCTTTACCATATAACCGTGATATATTATAGTACCTGTTACCCGCGTAATCTCTTCCATATAACGATATCCCTTGTATCACTCTATATAATACGTTTCTTATTCCTCTCTTGATACATATACGTATATATATATATATAAAACCTATTCTTCCAAACGATTTATATCTTCCTTAAAACGGAAGACGTATAAATTTCCAGATTCGAAATTCCGTTTCGTAAGAAATGAAGCCATCCTCACAAATCGATCCCATTAATCCCTCCTCCGATGATTAAAAAGATGGCGCAAAGTTAAATGTGCGAGAAAAAGAGAGAGTAAAAGGGAATAAAGGAACAATTTCGAACAGACCTTCGTTCAGGCCTTCAGAGTAATTCCCGTTGCGCGAGACGAAGAAAAAAATCGGACACGTCCGATGTATTGCAGGTCAATTTAAAAACATCCCCGATAATTCATCGACGATAGGGGCGAAAGAGAAGGCGGGAAACGGAGAGCAGCGAGTCTCGATCGAGCAATTAACGAAGGGCTGACGAGGATGATACGTGCACGGTTAAGAATGCTCGTCCGGTTGTTGTTGCCCCCATTTCTATTCGGATAATGCGATATCGACGAAACGTCGATAAATCGGGGGAGGGGGAGACGAGCAACTAACGAGCAACAGTTATTCTTTCCATACGGTAAGATTCGTTTCCAGAGAATGTGGCGGACGAATATCGAGTAATAATATCGAGCGCTCATTCGTTATGATCTTCCGTTCGAATGGAACGCTCGAGACGGATGTGTATCCGTGATAAATAGGGAGGTCGAAGTCGAGAGGTGTCGATTTGTCTTCTTTTTGCGAGACTCTTGCTCCTCGATCGTAAAACTAACGCGATTAACCTTTCGATTCGCGAGATACAAAATTTATACATCTTTTCCAGATTCTGGAAGAGTTGTTCGAAATTCCCAGAAAATCGTCTTTTCCTTCGATCGGAATACGATACGAAATTCTAATTTTCTTAAAAATTTTCCCCTTTACTGGAATTTTGGAAAAGTTATTCGAAATTTCGAGGAAATCTCACTCGCCTTTTCCCTCGTTCGATCGAAATACAATACGAAATTTTAATCTTCTTAAAAATCCTCTTTTCTAAACTCTCCAAGAGTTGTTCGAAATTTTCGAGACATCGATACTCGCCTTCTCTCGTTCAATACGAAATATCGCACAAAATTCTAATTTTAAGAATATTTTCATCATCGCAATTAATATCCCTTCTTTTAATCTTCTTAAAAATTTTCCTCTTTCTTAAAACTCTCGAAAAGTTATTCGAAATTTTCAGAAAATCAAAAGTCGCCTTCTGCCTGGTTCAATCGGAATACATTACAAAATTCTAATTTTCTTAAAAATTTTCTAAACTCTCCAAGAACTCTTGTTCGAAATTTCCAGGAAATCTTACTCGTCTCCCTGGTTCAATCGGAATACAATACAGAATTCTAATCTTCTTAAAAATTTTCCCCTCTCCTAAAACTTTCTAAAAGTTATTCGAAATTTCGAGGAAATCAACACTCGCCTTTTCTCTCGTTCAATCGAAATACTACGGGAGATTCTAATTTTCTTAAAAATTTTCCTCTTTCCTCTACACTCTCGAAAAGTTATTTGAAATTTCCAGAAATCAATAGTCACCTTCTCCCTGGTTCAATCGGAATACAATACAAAATTCTAATCTTCTTAAAAATTTTCCCCTCTCCTAAAACTTTCTAAAAGTTATTCGAAATTTCGAGGAAAGCAACCTTCTCTCGTTCAATACGAAATATCTCACAAAATTCTAATATTTCTAAAAATTTTCCCATACTCTCGAACATTTATTCGAAATTCCGAGGAAATCAAGAGCTCGCTTAAGATCAAGATATTACAAATTCATTAACCCTCGCCTCGCGTAATTAACCCGTTCAATCGGAATACAATACATACAAAACTCTAATCTTTCCACGGCTCGGCTTCCTGAAACATTAATTCGCCCGCATAATTAAACGGCATCTCACCCCTCCTCCTCCCGATCTCACATAATTAAACAATCCTCAACAACGAGTATTCCGTTGCACGAGCGCGTCTGCAACGAAAACGTGGAAAAGTGGCTCCTCCTCCTCCCTTCTTCTCGCCCAATAATAATCGCTCGGTTCACGTTTACGTTTATAATGGTATCGGTTAACCGACCGGGTTTCCAGCCGAGTTTGGTATTCGTCCGTAATGCATTTCCCTTGCACAATCTCGTGGAGAGGCGGAATAGCGTGCAAGCCAAGGTGGTATAAACTAGCCGGCCGGGCCTATATAGCCCAGCTAGGCCGGCCAAGGCGTCCGCGTTATAATATATTGCGATGGGGGGTTGCAGAAGGAAGGAGGAAGGAGGAGGAGGAGGAGGAGAAGGGGCGGAAGAGGGCGGTTTCGTCGCCTGAAGGGGGCCGCGGTGTGGCACACGCTGTTGCAGATAACATCTCATTGTCAGGGAACGTCGCGTGAATATATTATCAACACGGGTGTATAGCATCGGCCGTGTATCCTTCTTGCCGTGCCCGATTTTACGTGCCTCCGCCCGGGAACAGGAACCCGATAAACGGACACGAAGGGAAAGGTCGCGCGGAGAGACACAGAGAGAGAGAGAGAGTAGAGTTGTTTTAACGTCCGCTCTTCGAAAGATGAATTTCGTTTCGTTTGGGGCGAAATTCGTTGCCGAATCGAGAAGCTAGGGAGGTTTTTTTGCAAGATTTTTCGCATTTGGAAATAGTTTAATTTTCTATTTACTTGATACGAAGGTGGGCATGATTAAATACATTCTATGTAAAATGACATGTAAAGAGAGAGTCGCTCGAAACATGAATTTCGTTTCGTTTGAGGAATTTGGGATGTCCATGAGCTTTCGAAGGATCGAAGAAGATAATTTTTCGCGTTTGGAAGCATAATCCATATATATTGTGAGGATTGTAATAATTTAATTTTCCACTTCCTCGATACGAAGCTGGGCAAGGAACACAGGCATGATTAAGTACACTCTATGTAAAATAACATAGAAAATGAGAGAATTTTTTCAACATCCGCTCCTCCATTCGATAAATTCATTAAGAATTTATTTTTTGGGATGTCGATGAGTTTGGAATCCGTTTCTCTGTAATAATAATTTTCCACTTTCTCGATACGAAGCTGGGCAAGACACAGGTGATTAAGTACACTCTATGTAAAATGACATGTAAAGAGAGAGTCGCTCGAAACATGAATTTCATTTGAGAAATTTGTTTAAGGATTTTGGGATGTCCACGAGTTTTCGAAGGATCGAAGAAGATAATGTTTGGAAGCATAATCCATATATATTGTGAGGATTGTAATAATTTAATTTTCCACTTCCTCGATACGAAGCTGGGCAAGGAACACAGGCGTGAATAAGTACACTCTATGTAAAATAACATAGAAAATGAGAGAATTTTTTCAACATCCGCTCCTCCATTCGATAAATTCATTAAGAATTTATTTTTTGGGATGTCGATGAGTTTGGAATCCGTTTCTCTGTAATAATAATTTTCCACTTTCTCGATACGAAGCTGGGCAAGACACAGGTGATTAAGTACACTTTATGTAAAATGACATATAAAGAGAGAATAGAGTCGCTCGAAACATGAATTTCGTTTCGTTTGAGGAATTTGTTTAAGGATTTTGGGATGTCCACGAGTTTTCGAAGGATCGAAGAAGATAATTTTTGTTTGGAAGCATAATCCATATATATTGTGAGGATTATAATAATTTAATTTTCCACTTCCTCGATACGAAATTGAGCAAGGAACACGGGCATGAATAAGTACACTCTATGTAAAATAACATAGAAAATGACAGAATTCTTTTAACATCCGTTCCTCCATTCGATAAATTCATTAAGAATTTATCTTTTGGGATGTCGATGAAATGACATATAAAGAGAGAGTAGAGTCGCTCTTCCGCTCGAAACATGAATTTCGTTTCGTTTGAGAAATTTGTTTAAGGATTTTGGGATGTCCACGAGTTTTCGCGTTTGGAAGCATAATCCATATATATTGTGAGGATTGTAATAATTTAATTTTCCACTTCCTCGATACGAAATTGGGCAAGGAACACAGGCGTGATTAAGTACACTCTATGTGAAATAACATATAAAAAAAGAGAAAGATATAGAAAATAGTCTTATAACATATAAAAACATACAAACTTATAACATATAAAAACAACATATAAAAAGAGAAAAAGACATAGAGTTGTTTTAACGCTCTTCGAAAGATGAATTTCGTTTCGTTTGGGGCGAAACTCGTTGCCGAATCGAGAAGCTAGGGTGTTTTTTTGCAAGAAGGTGATTTTTCGCATTTGGAAATAGTTTAATTTTCTATTTACTTGATACGAAGATGGGCATGATTAAGTACACTCTATGTAAAATAACATAGAAAATGACAGAATTGTTTCAACATCCGCTCCTCCATTCGATAAATTGATTAAGAATTTATTTTTCGGGATGTCGATGAGTTTGGAATCCGTTTCTCTGTAATAATAATTTTCTCGATACGAAGTTGGGCAAGGAACACAGGCGTGATTAAGTAAAATGACAAGTATAAAGAGAATGAAAGACATAGAAAATAACATAGAGTAATTTTAACGTCCGCTCCTTCGTTCGAAAGATGAATCTCGTTCGAGAGATTTACTTTCGAGAATCGACGAGTTTTTGGAAGAATGGTTTTTCGCATTTGGGGTGCATAAAGGAATCCGGTATCCGAGGATTCCCTTTCGTAATAATAATTCAATTTTCCACTTCCTCGATACGAAGTTGGTGCAAGGAACACAGGCTGATGATTAACTACTCCCTCCGTGTAAAGCGACATGGAGAGAGGGGTCGGTGTTTCCGTAAGCGTCGGACAAATTTCCTTATCGCTGTGATCGAGGACGAAAAAGAGGCCTCGGCCTCTTTCGCGTTACGTGTTGCGAGGATAACACGTTCGACACACGCGTCAAAGTGTTGGAGTGCATAAATAAATTACACGGGGAACGCGTGATCGACACCTGGTGGAGGGAAGGCGGAGGGCGGAGTGGCGGGCAACGTGTATCGCCGTGGGGCTTGTAAATGAGGGAATAACAATCGCGGACGGGGAGATAAAAGGGGGAGGGAGGGGGCGCGGCGTTTCTACACGGTCGAGGGGCAAATTCTCCCCAATTACGGGCTGTTCTCCGCCAACTGTACAACCTGCTCCCTCGTATAATAATGTAACGGCTGCCCCCGGGGCCTAAGGAGATGCCTGCTACCAACGCTTTACCCCTCCTTTAAGGATCTCGATTCCCCGTATGTCGGTCGGTGCACGATTTAGTTTTACTTCGGAAAAGATCGGAAAGGAGACCGATCTATTTCTCCTCTTTTCTTTTTCTCCCCCTCCCCTTCTCGTCGAATTACACGCCGACGAGAATTATTCCGTGATTATATTACTTGATACGTCGTCGAGGAGGATCCGTCGTCGTTTCAATTTATGGAAAAGGAAAAGCGAGGAAGTCGGGGTGATCCCTGACGCCGTTGCTCTCCCGATATGAATAAAACAAAAGGAAGGGGAGGGAAACAAAGCATCCCTGATTTGACGTAAACATATCTGGAAGCTTGCCAATCGATGCGCCGCTGCATTTTGTTATCGGAAATAAATGAAAGTAAATTTTTCATTCGAGAAAAATAAACAGTGATATTTTTCCTCTTTCGATTTTCGTTATTACGAGGTCGAAAGTTGGTGCAACGAGATACGAACGAGGGGGGGAGGCTACCACTACGAGAAAGAGGATCTAAAAATATTCCAAGGGATATCCGAGGGTAAGTAAATTTTTATCGAAGATACACAAGATACACAATTTTCGAGGATAAATAAAGATTATTATCTTTACGATACGATACGAAAGAAAGATTGGTGAAACGACCAAGATTTCCCATTCCCTTTATCTGGTTACCTTTAATATCCGTATTCTCCTTCCATTCGAATACACCGTCCCGCGTTAAGTGTAAATTCTGAATATCTCCCTGTACTCCCTCCCCTCCATATCGTCTACACGTGTGCGCATACGTTTTCCTCATAGCTCAAACCTCTTCTTATATCTCCTTTCGCTTTCGTACGTTTCCCGTCGAATCGATTTAAACGAGATCCCCCTCCCTGTATCGGCGAGGAATCGTCGAGTCATTTTCCTCCTATTAATTAACCCGAAGAGCGGATAAGGAGAAACAGGCGGAAGTGAAGGGGGGAAAAAGATATTTTTCGATCTACGCGGCGCAGCAGCCAGGTTAAGGATCGATTTTTCGCGGCGATACGTGGCGCACAGGTGGAAGGTGTCCCCCTGGCGATGTATCGCGATTTTCGCCGCGGAACAAAATGTCCCGGGGCTGTAATTACACACTCCCTTTGTAATTATACCCCGGTGTAATTGAAAACGATCCTTTAACGGGCGACAAGACTTTGATCCTCCTCCCCCTCCCAGACGATCTCTCCCTGCGTCTCTGTAAATTTCAATTCGCCAGATTTAAATTCATCCGCGCACGTGTCACTTCACTTTCCTATTCGGTGCATCTTGCTTGACGAGTTGCTCAGATCATAATGCGAGCACGATTCGCGAGTGAAAGAGGGGTAAAAGATTGGTCGAGGACACGACGTAGGAAAAAGGAAGGACGAATGAAGTTGCGCAGGACGAAGTAAAGGAATGAAGTTTATGGTTTACACTTGTTGGTAGCAGGGAGAGGTGAAATTGTTCGATGAAATGATCGAAGCTGCTGATACAAATTGCAGTGTACGTGAGTATTCAATTATGTCGATTCGCGGATATAAACCGTTAAATAACATATGTTATCCGTCCGAGTAATTTCGTTAAATATCTGCCATTCCAATTTTCTCCCTCATTTCGTTCCCAAACTTTCTTTTTTACGTATCTTGCTCGTGTTGCGACGCATTTTTAACCGGAAAACGTTTTTCCCCCCCTTTAAATATTAAATCGAAACGCGTTTCGATCGAATTGCAAAGTTTTACAGAAAAGGTAAAACCTCGTTTACGCCGTTCTATAGAAATGTAGGTTCGTTAATCGCTAGTACTCACCGATAATTTCAATAATTTTAAAAAAAGGATAATTATATTATCGTGATATTGATTTATCACTCTCTTCAAATAATAATAATAATAATGATAACAATAACAACAACAACAACAACAATAATAATAACGGGTGATTTATTTGAATTAATATTTCCGCTGTTTATCGTTGCTTTCTAACCGGTAAACGCAGCCACGATATGATATCAAACGTAATTCAAACAGCAGCGGAGAAGATAAATACGGCACATTTCCCAGACAAGATAAACGAGTTTTCAATCGTGCTACGGAAATCGAAAGCTGCCGGCGAACAGGCTAAAAATAAACTGTCGAAAACTCGTGCCTAATGCGATCAGGGTGCAGCGATTATATAGAAAGTTTCATGAACGAAAATGGCAGATACGTTTGGTACAAGGTGAACAAGTTACGACCTCGATTTTTCACGGCGTACCTTTTACGATTCCGCGTACGATACTCTTATCTTCGACATCGAAAGATTTATGGGACGATAATTCCTGCTTGCTTGCTTCCTCGCCACGAGTAACGAACGAATTTTCATCAAATTTTTATTAGTAAAATTGCGGCGATGCATTATTTGCTCGGAGATGAATTATTGAATCCTATTTAAAATTAGGGAAAGCTTCGAGCCGTTGTAACTCGGGAGATAGCGACGTACGAAAGCTCGTTGGAGCCGCGAAATCTTCCTCTTTAAAACGCTTTTTCGTTTATCTCGATACGATTTCCGGTTTCCGAGATATCGTCGTGTGAAGAAAAAGGTATTTTTCGATCGTTCACCCGAAATCCGATTAATTTCTATTTAAACTTAGAGAAACTTTGAATCGCTGTATTTCCGAAGATACTGACTTCCGGTTAACGAGTGAAAGCTCGTTCGAAGCGCGGAAGCTTTCCCTTTAAAATACCTTTTCATTTATCGCGATACGATTTTCGTTTGCCGAGATATCATCGTGTGAAGAAAAAGGTATTTTTCGATCGTTCACCCGAAATCCGATTAATTTCTATTTAAACTTAGAGAAACTTTGAATCGCTGTATTTCCAAAGATACTGACTTCCGGTTAACGAGTGAAAGCTCGTTCTAAGCGCAGAAGCTTGCCCTTTAAAATACTTTTCCATTTATCGCGATACGATTTTCGTTTGCCGAGATATCATCGTGTGAAGGGAAAGGTGATTTTTAACCGCATACCATCTTCTTCCCTGTTACTTATTCGCTCCTATCTGTTCCAAACTCCAAAGTGACGGATGCGATTGCTGAGAAAACGTTGTACGCGAAAGTAGTACGCAAGAAAAAATATAGGTCATCGAGTCGAGTCATCATTCATAATCTCTGCGCGTTGTTGAACGCCGTAGACGCTTTGAGTCCTCGTATCTCGGCCGAGATATCGGGATGAATCGAAAAGCATCTTCGATAGATTGGGTTTTTGATCATTTGCTTTTTTACGTGAAGAATTGGAGTTTCATTCGCGTATTATGGGAGAAGGTTAATACAGAAGAAGGTTAATATTCGTTTAATTTCGTATAGATGACGCGAACAATAATAAACTATTTCGCTTTCGATAGACTCGTAAAATTTTTAAACTTTATTTTTCACCTAGCCCCTGAAATTTTCACGACACGGTGCGGTACGTATCCAATGATAAATTTATCAAATCTAATATTTGTTATGTATTTGTGTAACGGAAATATGGTATTTTATTTGGTTTGGCGCTCGCCACGAATATAAACTCGTACTTCAAAAAGTTTTGAGGAATTTTGCAAATATAATAGAGCGAAATATTTCGCGTGTCATGCGGCAAAGGAGCGATATAACTAAAATAAATGTTTGCGAATGGTGTCATAAAACCTAAACTAGCTTTATAAATTTTCAAAAATAACGGAGAAAAATTGAAATTTCTTTTCTTATTTTTCAATCTTGCTCGACGAAACCAAGATATATTATAATTTCCGAAATATTATAAGCAAAATGGCCTCGATATAGAAGAACTCGATCGGAGGACGAAAGTCGTTTGAACTTCTCGTAGGGGTTGAAAAGCACAATGTTAGATAGATGGCAAATATTTGTTCACTGGTAACTGTCACTGGTATGAAAATTAAAACGGTGTATCGTGTCGAATCTGGTTAAAGTCGAGTGTGTTTAAAAAATAAAAATAAAGAAAAAGAAAAAAAAAAGAAGCATTCATTATATACTCGCGTTTTTCCTTATGTGTTACGGTTTGCAAATCGAACTCTGCACGAGTGTAAACGTTGTTTGCGCACCGGTCGCAGCAATTTGGGTCACTTTTTCGTTCGGATTTTTTCCCCCCTCTCTTTCTTCTCTCCCTTTTTTTTCCCTCTATTTGCACCATCGTACACATACAGTGGCAGTGTATTAACCTGTGCGTAAACTTCGGTCGAATAGTAACACTATATATGGTATAAAATAAAATAAAAAAAAATTCGAATAATTGGACCTTTTCGCGTAAAGACAAAAATTATATCTTTTATCTAATCGTATAATTTTCGGATCGAGGTTCGTTGGTTTTTTGATAGAATTTTAATACTCGTATAATCTCTTCCTCCATTCTTTCCGAAAATTTACCATCGCGGTACGATTACCAAAACGAATCCGCAGTCAAAACTTTGCATTTTAACTTTGCCTCCTTTCAAAGTTTCTTTAAAGCGACGTCGAATTAATATCATTACACTTGCGTCGAACGTATGCCAATACAATTATACGAAATCATGGTTCGAGAGAGCGGAGGAAAAGAAAAAGAAAGGGGATGCGCTCCAAGATTAATCGAATTATAAACGCGCAAATATCTTAAAAAAAAAAAAAAAAAGGAGGAAAATCTTGGTAATCTCCTTCGAAAGATATCTCATTCTACATTTCTCCTCCACGGACCCTTTGATCCCACGGAACTCGGGAGAAAAATTTCAATTCACATCCCAGTTATCCTTTCCGCGGGACGAGAGATGTTTTCACCATCTCCCTCTCCTTAATGAAATTATAGCACAAAAGACACACGACGGGTATAATTAGAAGGGGAGAGTATATAAACCGAGTCGTTTCGAACTTCCATTTCATTGGCTTGATAAACCTCTCCGTCTTGGAGGAACAAAAAAACTATATTTCCAAACTATATTTCTACTCTCTCTCTCTCATTATACACACTTAAATATAGTTTCAACTCGAAATATCCCTCGAAATAATAATAATAATAATAATAATCCAAACTGTCCCTTCGAACTTCGTGGGTTCTCGAACAAGGAGGGAAAACTCTGTGTTGGAAAACTCCCCCCACCGTGCCCCAAGGTACGCACAGAATATTTGAATGCGGGACAAGCAAGTCGGCCGGGGACAACTCCCGTACGTAACATTAGCGAAGGTGACGCGAAGTGAAAGTAATTTATTTCCACCAACAACTTTAATAGTCGTAATATGAATCAACGAGCGCGCGCCGGTTGGCCAGTTACAGCGTTGTCGCTCGCCCAGCTCACGATCGCGAATATTGTCACCGTCCTTCTTCCTTCCCTTCCTCTCTTACGAGCTTATAGGAGGGGAGAGGTAAAAGCGTCTCAACGAGAGAGATTATTATTATTATTATTATTATTATCGTTATTGTTATTATTCGATCGGGAACGAGGTAGGATTTTTTTTAAATCGACCGGTGCTCGACTGGTGGTGCACTGCGAGGTATTAAGTTTGTTCACGTCGGTTGCACTTTCCGCACTTCCGGCGCGCAGCGGCCGGGGAGAAAAAGTGCAAATATCCGACGAGGAGAGGAAGGGAGGAGAGGAGGGGAGAGAGAGAGAGAGAGAGAGGAGGCGGAAAGCCGGCCAGTTAGGAAGCTACAGTTTTTTCTGGGGAGGGGAAAGGACAGTCGACAGGGGAGAAATTCATCGTTTGACAATGGATGCTCGTCTTTTTTTCTTTTAAATTTTTCCCCGGGATGAAGAACGGGGAATCGTCGATTAAAAAAGATTCTCGGGTTTTTTTCTCTTCTTCTTCTTCTTCCTCTTTTTTTCTATCGTATCAATTGGAATGGAATTTGGGGGGGAATTATTGGGAGAATAATAGAGAGGGAATAATTTGTGTATTGGCTCGGACGAAACGATGGTCGAAAGTGAAATATGGTCGGGGTGGGTTTGTTTGATTTACACGTGTCGCGCAAAGCGGGGGGGTGGGAGAAAAATGAATCGATCGAGCGATGTTTACATCGTGTTAACGAGGGAATTGGAAAAGTTGAAGAGTCGCTAAAAGTTGAGCGTTGGAAATATTAGTGAAAATGAGATTTAATTAATTATCCTTCTTTTCCCCTCTCTCCCCTTTTTTTCTTTTTTCCCCCTCGCGACTACAAAGTTATGTTTAACTTTTGAGATACAAAGTTTCAAGTTTTAAGTACTACCAGCCAACTCCTCCTCGAAATATATTCGCTCGTTTATTGTCAACCACCTCCTCCTCCTCCTCCTCCTCGTTTATCTATTTAAATATGAGTCGTAAATATCCCTCTGTTCCGTTTGCACTTCCTTCCATCCCCCTCCCCCTCCTCTTGTATTCATCGCGAATTTAAATGGGAATTCGATAATTCTTCCAGGGGCCACAATTCGCGATTAAGTCTATAAATCTCTATAAACTTGTATCTCTTTACACGAAAATAGAACCTAGTTAATGCGAGTACATCCATCGAATTCGATTCGAATTTTGAATCCACTTTCTCGACCCTTGAACCGAAATTTAAAATAACGACGAAGAGAAAAAAATGGAGCAACTTTTCCTCGACAACTTCGACGGCCAAACACGAGGCAAAGTACAAAGCAGAGGTGGATAATCGAATCGATCCGAATTTTTCCCAACTCTTTCCGATCGAATCGGCTGGGGACCCGATTCCGCAAAGTAAACCGTTTAAGCGTCTTTTGCTTGTAGTTATCCGCCGGATAATTACGCGCACGTGGCCTGAAACCCTTTGTTGGTAATTAAACTTGCGGTTGGAGGAGGAGAGGGGAGGGGAGCATCGAGGAAACACCGTGGGCGGCGAGGTTTGGGGTGGAATGGAGAGGAAGGGAGGCTCTAAGGACAACGTGGCGAGTAGTTGTGTTACGAAGCGGCACACGTTGGATTTCGCGAATTGTTGGCTGCTGGTCGCAGGTGACTGCCTCTTCGACAGCGTGAATACGACCGATCAGTCTTGTTTTCTCTCGATTCGGGAAGAAAAAGTGCAAGTTGAATTTAAGCAATAATTCGTATCTCGTTGAGTTTGTGCATGCAAAGGTGTCACTCTCTTTTTTTGAACACTCATTCGAATCAAATGTAGAATTAACTCGAACAAAATTCATTTTCAAATGTATAAAGAAATGTGTGTTCAGTGCTTTTCAGTTTCGTTAATATCTGTTTCTTGGAAAGGAAAGAAGAAATATCATTTTCTATTCTCAAGCTCCAGTATCCAAATTAATTGCCTGCTACAATTTTTTTTTTATACATTTATATTCTTACACGCATCTTTAATGAAACGACAAATTGTAATAAAAAGCGGTCTTCCAAGAATTAAATCTAACGTAAATAATTCAAAAATCTCAATATTCGAACCAACATCAGAACACATCTACGTGACATAATTTATTCCTTTACCAAACACATTCTTTCTCGCTGTTCCTCTTTTTCATTTCAATCGAATCATTTCTGTTCCCCGATATATCTGTTTATTCTATTTTGAGGAAAACAGGGGAGCAATAAAATTGGGAAAAGTTGAGCGTCAATCTTGTGGATGTCGTCTTTCGATGCAAATTCGAATGGCACATCGATGTTAATATCGATGATCGGGCGTTTAGTGGCCCGAATACCTTGTCTCTTTGTAGAGGAAAAATAATGCAAAAATAAGTTTGAAAAAAGCAAAAGAGCTCTTTGACACTTTTCGTTTTTATCATCGATCTCTATATGCCTTTACACGGACGAGAATTAGGGCCAACTTTTGTTTAATTTTTTCTTTCTTTCTTTCTTTTTTTTTTTACAAATCGTGTGACGAGTCATGCTCATTTCCAATAAAGTAACAAACATTTTATACTCGACCGTACGTTATACGTACACATATATTCACTTGGTATTTGGAGCTTTGATATTATAAATAAGCTCGTTTCCTCGTATATCATTTTGACTTTTATAATCTCGCCTGTCGATCCTTTATAAATTGACGCGGCAACGACAAATCGATCCCAACGCAAAAATTTATTAACCGCAACCCCGTCCATTTACAACCTCGCCGCGAGTTTCTGTATAAACTGTAGAAACTGAACAACAGTTCCTTTCTTTTTTTTTTTTCAAAACAATGAAACGAAATTACGAATCGCTCTCGAAGAAGAAGAAGAAAAATAAGAAGAAGGAGGAGGAGGAAAAATTATTCGCAGCATGGATTTAAAAAAAAGAGAGAGAAAAATACATTTCCAAAGTTAAAATTGAAAACCGATGGGAAGCATCCCCATAACCGAAACAATTTTGACGGAAAACGGTGAACCGTTTTCACCGTCTCGTTGGCCGATTACAGGTAATGGCATTTTCAAGCCTTGTTTTTCTTCCTTCCTTCCTTTTTTTTCTTTTTTTTTTCTTTTTTTATAGAAGTTTCGAAAGTCGATTCCGGAGTATCGACTTTAACGAGTTAAGGGTGAAAGTTTTTTAAGTCTGGAAATAAGAAGAGTGGAAACTGTTTCCTCTCGCGAGCCGAAACCGAGAGACATTTAGAAAACGTGTAAACGCAAAACGACGAGCGGGTAAAGGAACTCGTGGAATTGCTTCCTCATGATTGTTTCAACGGTAGGAGGAACGAACGGTGGCCCAGCGTTTCCTTATCCTCTGAAAACGATCGTGAAAGCACGAGAACGTGCCACAAAAATTTCTGCTCGCGACTGGTAAATTCGTTATGCGGACCGTGTCTCGTTATTAGTTTTGCGAAAGTTGTGCCGAGGAAAAACCTTGTTAAGAAATTGTTAAGAGCTTCTCTCTCTCTTTCTCTCGGTATTCGACCGAGAAATTCATACCGTAATAAATAATCGTCTTTCAAAAGCTGCGAAGCCGAATTCGCCAGGATATATCGGCTGTCAAAAACACGAGGAGGGAGCGAGCCGATATTTAATCTAGATTCAATCAACCTTTTAACCCGTATTCTTCCGTAGAAACTTTCTCTCTTCTCCTCGAACCGGGTCAAAAAATTTCATAAAATTATCTCCGCCGGTTAGATGCGTTCCAAAAATTTTTGCACACGAGTTGGCTCTCGCGAAAGCCATCGATTCGGAATCGCGATAATCCTTTCTAATAATGGAATTAAATTTTCCACGCGTGTGTGGATTTTATTGATGACGCGCGATGACAATTAGCACAGCGGAAACGAAACGAAACGAAGCGAAGCGAAAGTATATCGAAGAAGAAGAAAAGGGTAATTGTAATCCGTTTGCAAAGATTTTATATTTATCGCAACAACGAATCAACGTAGCCCAGTTTTAAGAAAGTTGGGCGAGATTTCATTACACGTGAGCTCTATTCATCTCCGCGTAAATGGATGAAAGATTGCCTATACAGAGGCGAACTAATTCTCGTTGAAAGTCGTTGGTGGCTGCCGGATTCATAAATCATAAATATTACAGGGAAGAAAAATTTTTCGCGGCTAGCCGGGGGAGGGAGAGGAGGGAAAAAATGGCTTTCGAATTATATAAAGACTTTTAAGTGACTTAGGTTCAACAGCGGGGACGAGGAGGGCGTATTATCGGCCGAGGAGAGAAGAAAGTATTTTAAGAAATTGTCGAGTTTTGTTCGTCGCGCGGAAAATTTTTATTAATGAAACGTTATTCAACGGGGGGAGGAGGAGGGGAATAATTGCGAAAGCAATCTACGAGAAGGATATAGATAAAGCGTTATTCGAATCATGTGTAAATCTTTCGTATTTTTCTTCCTTTTTTCTCTTTCTTTTTTAGAAAGAATCGCTAACGAAAATTCTTTCCCCTTATCCTCTGCCTCTGTGGGAATAATAATTTTTCTTCGCAAATACGACACAATGTGAAAGTGGGGAGAAATATATCGATTTTGAAAGTGCTTGGAGGATATATTTGGAGGAAGGAGAAATGTGTCGTCCCGGATGAAGCTAAGAATAAAAATTCCTTTAGCGAAATGTCAGTTTCTTTCTCTCATGCTTTGTCGATGACAATTAGGCAAGAACAAGGAATAAAAAAGAGAAAGAGAAAATGTCCCCCTTTTCTAGATCTAAGTACACAGAATTCTCGCTGAAAAAAAAAAAAAAAGGAACGTGGAATGTTAATCCATATGATGAGCGTTTTTGAGAACGTTTGAGTCGAGAGAATTTAGAGCGTCCGTTGGATATACTAAATTTAACCGTGTCCACCGAATTGGTCCCTCGGGTGAACCACGTCATGGATAAATTACAATTAAGTATTTTCATTATTTGAAAAATTTATCATATCGAAAAACGGTATCGAGAAAACTCTTATCATAAGAAATTTAGACGAGATGGAATCGTTTCGTCCAAATTCAAACTACTTTTTCGACTCGCGAAAAAAAAAATAAACAAAGGAATTAATTCAAGATTAGGAGAGAAATAATAATCGATCGAAAGAATAATTTCGTTTCAAAAGCAAGGGGATTCAAGCGGAACGACGACAAGGAGGAAGGGAGGAAAATGTTTTTCTTGCTAAATTTGAATCAGGATCTCGTGTTATCTCGTCTTACTCCTTTTTTCTTTTAGCTGGCTTTGCGGGTTGGTTACTGGTTTACGAGGACACCGGTTTACGCGAAGAAAAGGGCACGGAAGGACGGTGAATGAAGGTGAATGAAGAGGGTCCTCCCCTCCCCTTAAACGGTTCATCGCGCAGAATAACGAGGGTTTGGAAAACGAGGATTTAATGAAGGGTCGGTAACCGAATATAAAAGGCATCCATCCCAGGAAGTTGAAAGGATATAAGATATTATTAAATTGGTAAATCCTTGGGACGTGGAGGAAGAAGGGCTCGGCTCGCGGATTTCCTTTTATTCGATCGATTACCGAGTTTTATCGAGATCTGTGGGAACAAATTGGAAGAAAGGGAGAGAGAGGGGGAAAGAGAGAGGAGAATAAATAGCCACCAGCTCCGCGAAACGAACGAGAAATTTGATTCTCCTATGGCTATCGTTATTGCATATCGATTAATCCTCTTCTTCCCCCAGATTTTTAACATTTTCTTTCTCTTCTTCTTCTTCTTCTTCTTCAATAATTAAAATTATTGAAGCCAACCGAATGAATCCGAGAATAATTGCGTATCCTGGAAGCGAAACATCTCTTAGAGAAGCAAAAAAAAAAAGGAAAAGTGAAAAAGGGAAAAACGAAAAGAAAAATCCGATGTAAAAACATTTATATACTTGACACCGTGGTAACGGCACGAACCGTGGCTCGGACGATTTAATAGGACGGACGTGAAAAAAGCGTTTCTCCGGAACGGAGCCTCTGTCGGCCGTCTCGTAAATAAGGCGAGATCGGTGGGTTCGAGTGGTGGGATAGCGGAGTCAAACAATCGGTCGTCCCGGACAACGAGGATTCAATCAACGAGGTCGAGCGAGGGGGAGGGGGATAAAAGTTATCTATGCAAGTGGGGAGGGAGGGAGGGAGGGAGCGTGTGAACGACAGCCTCGAAACTGGCGGCGCACGCAATCGAACGACGAAGGGGGCGAGGAGCTCGCGCTTCGTGGTACAAATGACTCTTCCTATTCGCATGCTGCGCCACCCCGCCGGCTCCTCTCCTCGCCTTAACCCCTCGCCTTGGAACCCACCCCTTGCAAGCCGAAAGGGGTCCCAAAGGGGTCAAAGGAGGGTGCTCGGCCGTGTGGAACCGCCGACAATCTTCCGCGATCGTAATTTGATATTATCAGACGTAAATCAAGAGAGAGAGAGAGGGAGGAAGAGGGAGAGAAAGGCTCTTACGTTCCTCCCTCTCCAACGCTTCTTCTTCCTCTCCTTTCGACTCGTCCCACTCCCCGTCCATTCATCTTTTCCATCTTCAACCGGTGGATGGGGGCAGTCACGATAATTTTCACGATTAGGAGGACTGACTGGATGATAGATTCGCGGCTTTTCCAATCCCCCCTAGTTTTGTATCGACGGTTGTGTCTTGTTGTTGCGAAACGATCCATGGAAAAATTGTCGAGATGATTTCGAAAGATTCCAAGATTTCGAGAAGGTATCGCGATTCGAAGCGTTACATTTTCAATTAAACCATTACATCCTTTTTCCCCCACTTTCTTCCCACTCGTTGCACAAAATTGGGACAAACTTGGGTTAGGAACACTGTTAAACGGAGGAAACTCGTTCGACAAAGGGGTCAATTTTGTACCCTGTTGCCTTACGCAGTATCGAGCCGCGGCGGCACTCTGCCTCTGATGGCAGATTACGGTCTAAATACGTCAACCGGCGTGCACAATCCTACGCATTGTCCTCCATATCGCGGCAGCGTGACAACGCGATGTCCATAATTTTCCGAACGACACACCTCGAATCGGACGATTGGAATCGGTTAGAGAGAGGGAAAGAGGAAAAAGGATCATGAAGTGGCGATTAACAAATCCCTCCGCTCCCTGTCGTCGCGATACATCATAGAAATGATTCTTGGGAATGAGCAAGCAACATTCAGGATCTTGCTACAATTGGTGGTAATTTGATATTATCCTAGGTGAATCGAAGGCGTGACTCGTGCGTTTTCACTGTCCGTTACAGGAACGGGAGCCACGTTGGAGGGGGAGGAGAATCGATCGATAATGCATTGAGATTTATGGGCCCGCGAAGCGTTGGTAGGTAGAGGCTCCTGTCGGATCTTCTCGAGCGTCGGTCAATCTCGTGAATCATGGCGGATTTGCTCGCAAAGGTTACCACTCGTTACAAAGATATACGTACGACAGTGTTCGTCCATTTAATGTTTACGGAGCAGTGGTATCGATAATTGACACAGTATCCATCCGTGTATTCAATCTTCTTTTCCACAAGAGTTTATACAGTTATCTTTTCACACATATCGAGAAAATTAATTGATATGTAATCGTGTTAAAGTTCACTGAAATTTTATTTATGGTTTTATTCGTTTTGTTATTCAATGTTAAGCATTGCCATTACTTCATAGTTGGCATCTATTTGTTTTTTCTTAGTATTGTTTTCAACAAATTGGTTTCGAATTCGATTTTTTTCTCGGATACTTTTTAAAGGCATTATTCCATCGGGGGAGAGAGATTCGAAAATGGAATCGAATATTTCGAATGAAAGAATCGCAAACAATGGCGAAGGTACGTTTTATTATCGTGGGCGGCGGGTAACCGACGTTCTCGCGTCGAGGAGAAAAATTTGAACCTATTGAACCATCTATTGGAATGTGATGAATTACAAGACAGGCTCCCGATGGAAGTGAAAGAATCGCTTTCGATCGATGAAAAATTTATATATATATATATATAGTGCTGGTTAAATCTGACTATATATATATAGAATTCGAGGAGTAAGGATTCGAAATTAGAAATCGATTGAATTCTCCCCTAACGTGACTTTATTAACCGGTTATATTCTCTTATAGAAGTAATATCGAGTCGATGTTTAATTCTGAAAATGGATATGAAAAGTGGATACAAGATAATTTTGTTTAAGTTGAATCACATTTGTAAACTCGATCGTTGGAATTGTTTAATAATCTGCCGTTGATATCCCACCGCGCAACACGACGCGTGTTCGCATGGTATGCATCGTTGCAATAGGATTAAATGCAACACGTATGATAAGAAGGATAGAAGCCTGACGAAGCGTTCGAATCCAATACTATAATACGACGGGGTATTAATCTAAGAGTATCTAATCGATGTAATCGAATACGAGTGGGAATAACGGAAAGAAGTTTAACATCCATTACGATACGAATCTCGCAAGAGAATTTACGCGATCCATTTCATTCTCCTACCTTTCCTCCTACCTCCTTTCTTTCATCATCATCGCTCTTTTCCATTATTCCATCCCTTATACTTATACAAAGATATTTGTTGATTAAAAATTCCAAATCCTTTTTTAACTCTCAATCCTTATTATTTACGCATCTCCATTCTTCCTTCTTTCAATTCGAAAATAATTTCGGGATATCGTTCGACAAAGCTCCGTTTCTTGATTCGCCTAATTTTTTTCCAGGGCAAAATTTTATTTATAAGCCTTGTTCGTTGGTCGGAAGAAGAAGGGGTGATCGAAAATTGATCCGCGACTCGCTCAATGGGTGTATTAAATCGTCGACGCGTCACCGATAATTTTAATCATTTTATCGAGCGACTCATTAACATACAGGTGTTTAGGATGTTGCGGTGAACGGGGAACGAGGAGGGAGGGGATCCCCGCGATTCGTTATCGAATTTTATAATTTTGCCATCGATTAATAAAGTCGGCGGGCGAAATATCGTTGTTGCAGGGGATAATCGTCTCGCCCCGTCCCCGTTTAATTAAATCATTCGTTAGCTTATTTAATCGGGCGACGATATTCTAACGATGTTTCCGTTCAATTAAAAGTTTCAATTCGTTTTTCCAGAAATCGAAAACTTTTCGACCGTGCAACTTCATCCCGCTCGGCCTGATCTCACCGACCGCCGTCTCTTCTTCTCGAAACCTCGTCTTCTGATCCATGATCATTTCTAATTTTCTACGTTAATCCAAGAAATCGATTTTCAATCAATCGCTGTTAAATGAATAATTTCGTTATATTTCGTTTCTGTACTTGAAATCTAATTTTTCTTTCTTTTTCCTTATATTTTTTTTATTTTTCCAAGGACCTGTATCCTTGGAGGACCACCAAGGAGGATGCTGTAAGCGTAATGCTCGAGCGAAATGGGATGATCGATCGAAAATGCGTTAAGATATCCAGGGGGGTTGACATCCCCCCTGGAGGGAAGGGGGGCGATCATCGGTGTCTCGACTTTCGAATTTCTGCCCCGAAATATCTCCCCTGCATAAATTTACGTCGCTGAAAATTGTTGTTGGAGAGGCGATAGAGAAGAGAAAGATGCTTGGAATTTATCGAACAACGGAAGAAGAGAAAAAAGAAACGATTAATAAGGAAGGAGGAGAGGGGGGTTGTTGGGTTGATCGTCGGGTTGTTTTAATTAAAAAGTTGGAAAGTGAGAATCATTTTGCACGACACAAGCGTGAAAACGTCGGAGCGTTTGAAACGGAAACAAAGGAATTGGGGGGATGGATAATCAATGAAATAACAGATATAATTAAATCCTTTTTTCAAACTTTTGTTCCTTGTTACGCCATTCAAATCACTGATTGCCACGCACCTTATTAGTGATTCTCAACAAATATTCTCACTCTCTGAATTTTCTCTCTCTCTCTCTCTCTCTCCTTCCCTTTTAACGCTTTACCTCCGTCGTTATCTCCATTATGTAAATTTTAATAAGGGTCTCGAATAATCCGAGGTTCGAGATCGCGAGAGGTGCTCATTGTTCGATCTGGCCAAAGCTAAATACGAAACAAAGTACCTGTTAAACAGGTGGAAATTCTCTCTCGAACGAGGGAAATATCCCCGAATTAAAGTAACGAAACTCGTGCGCTTATTAGTAGATTGGCGTAATTTCTTTTCCTCTCTTTTTTAAATCGCGACTACTTATTTCGAATGAAACCACGGACAAAAGAAAAAATTGTCGTTCCAATAATAATACACGAAATTCGCGAAATCGTTTGTACGCGGTTTGTCGGGGGAATGGAACCAGAATTACACTTTTCTTTTTTTCTTCTTTTTTTTTCACAATCGATTCACGCGCATAATTTCGTTAATCGAAAGTTTATCCTTTAATCGGCTTAGATACATAAAAGTCAAATATACGCACATGTATAAATACACAACGCCTCGCCGTTTAATACAGCAACACGCTTTTCGTTACGTATATCGTAACTTTGGTAAAAACGGCGTATGGCGCTAATTAAAAAGAAGACGAGAGAAAGAAACAACGTAATTTGATTAAAGCAACTAATAAAAAAGAAAAGGAGTCGGTTCGGTTGAATTAAAACACGGAAGCTCGTAAATATATCGCGATCGGGTGATAAAGAGATGGAACGCATCCATCCACTCCCCCTAATCTGTTGGTCAAACCGCGAATTTCCCCTCTCTCTCCCCTCCCCCCGTAAACATCGAACACGGGTATGGAAACACGGTTTAAAAATCCTCGCAAACAAGAGAAGGTGGTTTAGAAAAGGGGAATTGTGGACTTAAAATTTCATTTAATCGGGAGAAAGGGGAGGGGGTGGAGTCGTTGCCGCGGCGAGTCTCGCGGCCGAGCAAGTTCCTTCCGTTCGTTGAACCACTCTCTCTCTTTCTCTCTCACGCTCTCTCTTTCTCACTTTGAGAGACGTGACCGGCTTGGTAGTTTGTTAAAAGTTGAAATTGGCCGAGGCTCGATTTTCCTTCGAAATAATTCGAACGGGAGGATCGTCGATCGATCACATCCCCCGCCTCGGGACTCGCCGCTCTCTAAACCCGCAACTCATCCTGTAATTATTGTGCTCGATGCCAATAATATCGACACCCTGTGCTGGTGATTGGAACAAGAAGGAAGGAAGGAAGGAAAGGCAAGGTGGACGCGGGGAAGTAAAAATGGGGGAAGTTTGCGAAGAAAGTTAGCCCTCGACGGCAAGGGGGAGGGGGCCACCGCCCTTTAACGTGTATCTTACATGGCGAGGAGGGGAGAGGAAAACTGATTACGCGTTTTATCCGCGGCACTACCCAACTTCGTTTCGATCTCTATCAACAAGGGGCAAACTTCGCCATCTCCCGCGGTAATCGCTGCTCATCCGCGCGGTTTTGCATAATGCGATCCTTCAACCTTGCCTTCTCGATGCCGTAGTGGCGTTTAGCGCGTTTACGCGGCCTTTTCGCGGCCGATGAAAGCCTCTCGAATTATGAGAAGATTGGAATTTTCTTTTTTTTCGGAGCGGAATAATCGAGCTTGCTCGAGGTTTCCTTCACCCGGTGGATATTATCGTGAATTTATTCCCGAAAATTTGAAATTTTGAATATTTAAGAGGAGCAAAGTGAATTCTCTCTTTCTCTCTCTCTCTCTCTTTCTATACATACATATATATATTCGATACGACGGCGTTGGTAGAGGTGTGGCGACGTGTGCGCGTGATCGCAACAAGATTTAATGCATCAGAGAAAGAGAGAGAGAGAGAGAAAAGAATGGCGAGTCACGAGACTTTGAAACCGCTTCCCCAAAGATGTAGCTGAATCGGTTGATTTATAGATCGCGACCATCTAGGTTATTTTTATATAGATATTCAAGTGACAAATGATCTAGTGGCTCCGCGTTTGAAAAACTCGAGTCACGCTTAACTCTGGAGAGCCCCTTCCGCCGCGATCCTCGAATGAATTTTTGCTGAATCGTTCGAGCCCTGGTCGTAAACGTGGTTTGAGCAAGTCTCCTCTCGTGACAATTAATAAAACGTGAATTATTCGTGGGTCGATTAAAGTTGGAAATAAGAATAATTTCACGCTTCTTTAATAGTATCTCGATCTCTTTAACAGTTTCCAGCGCAAAAATGATCGAAAAAAGAGAAGGGAAGAAAAATTTAATTCCTCGCGAAAGAAAATAGATTTTCCCCCCTCCAACAGAGAATATTTCGCGGCAAACTCGCAACATCCTCTCTCAACTTTCTATTAAAATTCTTACACTCGACCTTGCCTCGCGATTCTTTTTTTTCTTTTGCTTCGTAAACGGATGTAATCTCGAGGAAAAGTCCAAAGTCCAGACTAGAATCTGGTGAAAAACCGATTATTAATTTTATCGTTACGTTCATTAATAATTTTCGAGCCAATGCTAAATCATCTTGCCTAATATTCACAACGCTACCGTCTATTAAAGGCTCGATGTATTTACTTTTGCAGAGCGTTACATAATAATTACGAGATAAGCAGAATAAATAATCTTTATCCGGTTTATATTCATCATCCACGAACCTCTGAACGTACGAGCGTGTAAGCGATCTCGGGTTCGATCGAGAGGAGTGCGTATCCCTCCCGAATCGTGTCAATTTTAACAGTTTCTCCCAGGCACTCCATAATCGATTGTACCGTAAAGTGGAAATTCGTAATTAAAACCGATCCTTATTATTCTCTTCTTCCGTTCCTTCAATCGACAATCGAAAGTCTGGTGAATGGGGCTCGAGGGATTTCAACTTGACGGAACGGTACAATGCCCACTTTTCCACGTGTTCCAGTATCGCGTGAAGGCGCATATAGGGAGCATTAAGTGGCAAGTTTCCATTGATCGGCATACTAATTATATCGAGTGTGGGATCGTTTTTAATTGGACACATAGTTCGGCCCCCGACTCTTTGCATTCTTCAGCCGTTAATTACGTCGGATTATCGGCTCTCATTGTGCGCGTTGGATACGCGGAAATGAGTGTCAACAAAATTGTAATCAAACGTTACGCGGTTTGTTATTTTATCGTTAGTTTTATGCACGATTCGCGATGTTCGAATAAATGTTCGATGTTGATCGTCGCGCGCTGGAAAATAACGCAACAACCCGCATTTCGCGCGACTCTGGTTTATTATTTTGCTAGCCAATCGTTTGTTGGATCGTTGGATATTACATTTCATTGAAATCGTAGTTAGAAATTTTAGATAGGCGTAGATATATTACGTAGTCGCGCAATTTTGTCGCCAGATGGCGCGCTTGAGTTGTGCGCTCCGCGTTCCCCCAGAAACAATACTCCTAATCGTGAATTGCTTCCTTCCTAAGCTCCACTCTAAATTTCTTCCGCGAATTTGACAAAATGATATATAAATACACCTTTTCTATATTTTTATCGATCCTCTGCGCGACTTCCTTGTCGCTCAAACGAACGAAAGAAAGAAACTGGTACTTATATATTTTCTCCAATTGCGAGGAATCTTTTTACGAATCTTCACAAATTCCTCGAACAATTCAAAAGGTAAAAATCCTCCTTTACAAAGACCGTGTTTTCACTCGGCAGAGTGAAATCACGAAATCTCGTGACGAGCATCCCTCGCAGCGTGTCTTCACAGAGATTTCAGAAACACAGAGAGAGAGAGAGTGAGAGAGAGAGGACTGTGACAGAGATACCGCGAGAGAGATTCGCGGCGGAAGTTGGGAATCGCGACAGAGAGAAGATATCAGAAGCAGGGTGTTTTCCTCGTAACAGGGCACTAGAGGCTGAATGACGGTGGCGGTTTGGCCTTGCGAGTTAGACACAAGAGAATCTCGATGACACTCGAGAAGACGGTGGGGAGTGTGTTACACTGGTGGCGGCAACAATGCGGCCCACGCCGCGATGCGCGAATTCAATGGTCTTTGTGCGCGTGTCCGCGCCGTACGTGACTGCACCCGCCTGCGAAACCGTGTTTCCACGCGCTCTGGAACACCGCTCTCATTAAATGGAATGCATATTTATGGAGTCACTGTACCGGGTGTACGCGTTACCGGTGTTCGAGGGGCGCGAGTGACGGAGAGAGAGCGAAGAAAAGGAGGAAAAAGTGGAAAACTGGGGAGGAGAGAGAGAGAGAGAGAAAAGGCTACCGCAGCAGCGCCCTCGACGTGTCTGGCTGCGCCGTCAGGCGTTACGAATCTCAATGGCACACTTTGTGCTCCGATTGCCAGCGCATGCCTTTTGATTTTAACCCTCCAACGACGACGACGGCTACGACTCACAGGATTTTTATCGGCGACGTGCACCGCGTCGCATGCCCCGATGCTCCCACTCATTATGATCGCGTTCAAGTTTCGACGGACAGGATTTCCCTCCTCCCGCGATCGAGTTTTTTCCTTCGCTCGGGATAAGATTCGCCGCTTGACCGATCAATTTTTGGCCGCGATTTTATTCGGGAATCGTGTTTTTTTAAACCGACACTCGATCGAGGAGATATCGAGGAACCGAGAAGTGAAATTCGATATAACGTTCGTTGGTTGTATTACGTAAATGAAATATCGGGATAATTAAAATATATGTAATCCGTGATATAATAATAATAATAACAATAACAATAATAATAATAATAATAATAATAAGCACGTGAATGAAATACGTGATTACGTAAATAAACGAGAAGGAAGTATTACCTCTAATTTACGGGATGTGATAATTGTATACGCGCGCGATCGTGTATACCACCGCGTATACCTCTCGTTTAATAGGTTTAAATTTTAAATCACGTGGGATGTGAAATTTTCACGCGACTTCATTTGTGCGTTACATAAAATATATCATCGTCGAAAACGGACCGGTGTAGATAGAGTTAATCGTATCTCGAGAATACCTTTACGCCCTCCATTTTTTTTTTTTTTACCCTTTTCGTAAAAATATAAAATCGAACGAGACAACGATAAACAAATTCACGATTCGTATCGGGGGTACTCGTGTTACACTCGCTTGGTTAGAAACACGACGCGGTTTATCGTCCTGATTACGATCGTATTTTGTTAAGAAGTTTCTACTTCATTTGCGGTCTTTCCAAACTCGACCCACGTTCCTACAGCTTGTACATAAGCTTTAAGATTGAATTTCACTCGGGATTAGAGGTAATCGATTTCTGTGATACCGGTTAGGAAAAAAAAAAAAAAGAAAAAAGAAAAGGAAACGAGAAGAGTCGTTAAATCATAATCAATATCCCATCAATATTGACGAGGAAGGGGAAGAATATTTTTCCCTACCCGAAATTCTCCTTAAATCGAGATATTTAAAGTTTCGTGATTCTTTTTACGCCCTCCTCCCTATCTTTCTTTAATCCTGTACACATCCTCCCCTCTGGATTATTCATGGAACGTATCCCTTCCACGGGATAAAGGGGGGAAGGCTGATCAATTTCAATCTCTCGTAATCTCAACGATTCCCGTGTTTAGCTAGCGTAGAAACGATAATGAGCTCTACTAAATATTCTACCCTCTATTCAACCCGTCCGCGATTTAACAACGGGACCTGGCGTTCACAAGTGGCGTTCTCCATCATTATGATTTGCTATGTACGAGAGTTAGGAAATTTCTACGTTTGGCGGGAACTTGGTTAAAATTATGAGTAGAAATTCATACCGCTGCGTTGATGCTCATCGACTATCGATAAAATAGGGTAAAACGTGGATATGGATAGATTGTTCGTGACTGAAACGGCAATCGATCGATTGGAAATTAATTTACAACAGGATTGTTTCGAATCTTCGTGTATTTTCGCGCACTTACGTTTAAAGGGAAAGAGGAAGATTCTTTCGTCGATCGTTGTCGACTCTGTAATAAAATTCGGAAAAATGATCTCGCTTGAATACAGAAGACAATAAATTCGAATAATGGGAGACTAAGAAGAGAAAATTAATTTTTTAGAGAAACAATAATCCAGTTTTCTCCCATCGATCTTTTATTCCTGAGATGTTATTTCACGAATAATTCAATGTCCGATACGTTGCAACTAATTTTACGAAGTTGATTGAGTTTTTTTCATTCCGAAAACTTTGCCAAACATCTTCTAAAATTCTATCTTCCTTGATATAGTAACAAAAAAAAAAAAAAATTAAAGAATCGTTAAATTTCGATGGAAAAATTGTACAATTTACTTATTGGATTCACTTATAAAGAAAATTGTAATTTTTGAAGCTTTGAAATTTAACACCCAAAACTAACTAGATTCACTGTGTTTTGCGAATGCTTACGTTTATATACGAGGATCGTTTAAAACTCTACCTTTTTTTAAGTTTGCCTCGAGCAACTTGCGTAATTAGAATTGGACAATTTGAAAATGTAGCTTCGATTCGTTCATACACTTTGATCCATAATTCCGTGAAGCATAATTTAAACAGAGGATTTACAAGCGGATAATAAAAAATTATTTTTCATTATATACGCTTGGAAATTTAGTTAATATACGGTTATTCGAACGACCGGCGTCATTGAATTCGATTGTCATGCGTTCGCATTCACGAACGCGCGGTCGAACTATTACCTGGATCCAGTAGGTTACATTCCAAGAAGATGATCTAGGTCGGGCTATAGGTAACTCGGTTTCCATACTTCTTACCGAGAAATCGTGATATTCCTATTACGTGTACCCCCTTTTCGTGTACCGCTGCTCGATACTGCCAAGGTATAATAGAATCGTACTAACGGAACTAAATAAATATATATATATATATATCACATCGATGGATCAGAGTGAAATAGTTTGATGAAGCGTTGGAGTCGTGAAATCAAGTAAAAATTTTAATCGAGACTTTTGGTAGCCGAAGACACTTGAAATCGGAGGGAGGGAAAGTTGCACGCGGTGGTCTGGGCGATGGCTCGAGCGGAAGTTGGTCGAATAAAAGGGAAAAAGTTTGGTGCACGAATCGAGCGAATCGAAACGGGGGGGAAAGGGAAATGGAGGGATTGGGGGAGTGGATTCAAACGTGCCAACTTTTCCCCTCGTTACTTACTCCTTTTCGCAAGGAATTGGAATTGTTTCGCGAAATTCTACGTTAATTGCGTGTTGCGAAGATTGTTGTTGTTGCAAAACCAATTCCAACAAATTGGAAATATTCGCGAGTATAAATTTTTCCCCCGTCATTCGTTTATATATAAAGGGGGGGAACGAATAATTTAAATAAAGAGTTAAATTCATTTTTCATTTCGATCGAGTTTCGCGTAAATTTGTCCCAAGCTTGGCCCAAGAGTTGCAAGATGCTGTAAAGTTAAACTAAATAAGTCGTGGAAAATTAATCTCGGTTAATTGGGAGGAGGGAGAGTGGCCCCTACGGGTCCGCTACACTTTCCCATCTACCCTAATCCCATTTGCTAATTCTAACAAGTTGAAGATTTTCATAGTAGATTCAATCAGGCGGCAATTGTTCAAACTGCTCGCGATTCAATTTGTTTCGAAGGTGTCGCCATTACCGCGCGCCAATACAACGCTTTTACGCGTCGAATTACGTCGTAAATATCGAATCAAAATTTCCTAATCCTACTTTCCGCTATCAATTTTTCCCATTTTTCAATTCCTCGAGAAAAGTTTCGTCCCGCTGGCCGATCTGAAAACGCCTCCTTTTTTTCACCTCGCCCCTCGAGCTCGAAGAGGAGCACAGGGGAGCGGAACGAAACGAGGTAATTCTCGTTTTCGGATCGCCGGTTTTTCGGATCGCGCATCCGTGGCCGTCGTTAATTCGCTTATTTTGTCAAAAAGGGGTAATTATTTGGATCCGTAACGAAACAACCTTCGAAGGCCCTCCGTTTTCCCTGTGTTGATCGGCTTTAACGCGATTTAGCCCGCGACTGTATCCACCGGTTCCGGGGAATCGATCGTGCGTATCGAGGGGAACGTATCGAGCTTTTCGTTTCAGAGATCCCTTGGACCGAATCTTGCTCGTTCGAACGAATAATAATAACAATAGCAACGATTACACGGGACGACGACTCGACACATTCGTTACAAAAAAAGAAAATGTGCAATATATGTATAATTAGTGTAATAAGTTTCTCCAAGGGATCGAATCTTGCTCGTTCGAACGAATAATAATAACAATGATAATTACGATAATGATGATTAGAAAGGAAGATTTTTTTTACATGGGATAACGATATATTCACTCTAAAAAAAAGTGCGATTATATATAATATATTGATACAAATAATTTATATATAAATTATATTATAATCTTTTTTCGTTCGATGATAGGGAAAGTAATTTATCGGATGATGATGAGAGAGAGAGAGAGAGAGGAAGAGAGAGTTAAGAAGAGTCTTGATTTCATAGAAGGGGAGAATAATTGAACGCGGGACGAAAAGAAAGGAAAGAAGAGGGAGAAAGAAAATTGAACGAAACAGGTTCAGAGTGAACGTACGAAAAATTATTAAACGGTTATTAATTCGCTTTATCCACGCTACGTTTGCGCCGAGAGGAAGATTATTTTTAAGGTTCATTAAATCCATCCGAACCGGAAAGTGTTTAACGAAGCGTCCCTCGTATTCCCCGTTTGATTGCTCACAGTTCGATGTCTGCTTTGTGTTTGCTAACTAGAATCGTCTGACGCTTCTAGGATCTGTTACAACTTCAAACGGTTATAGCGACTGATGAAAGCTAATATTCGCAACTGGGAAAAGGGATTACGCTCTCTATTTACAGGGTGTTCCCGACATCTTCTTCCCTATCAATTTTTTTTTTATTCCATTGTTCTTATTTCATTTAATGTCGCGTTACCAATTTTTGCTGATTGGATATAATAAGGCGATCATCGTCTTTAGCTTCGATAAATTTCATTCGCGTTAATTCGACGCGCGATTAATTTGTTTTTGGGAATTTTACAAGGAAAATATTCCAAACTTCTTCTTCTTTTTATTTCTTATCGAGTACTTATTTCGCGAAAAATTGTAATAATTGAATAATTTGAATAATAAGATGATTGGAATGATTTTTAATTGATAATTTATAAATATGGAGAATATTTAGGAATATTGTTCGTTTGAAATTTCAAAGGAGATTTAAAATATTCCGAACTTCTTCTTCCTTCCCAATTTTTTCCCCAATTTTTCTTATTTCAAGAAATAATTTCAATTGTAATTTTTGATTATATGGCGATCGTCTTTAGTTTGCATAAATCTCACTCAAGTTAATTCGACATACCTGATGATTAATTTGTTTGCGAATTTTACAAGGAAAATATTCCAAACTTCTTCTTCCTTTTCGATTATTTCTTATCGAGTACTTATTTCGCGAAAAATTGTAATAATTGAATAATTTGAATAATAAGATGATTGGAATGATTTTTATTTAATTGATAATTTAATATATATTAATTTGTTTGCGAGTTTTTACAATATATAAATACGAGAAATATTTAGCAATATTGTTCATTTGAAATTTCAAAGAAGATTTTTCTTATTTCAAGAAATAATTCTAATTTTTGGTGATTATATGGCGATCGTCTTTAGTTTCCATCTCGCTCAAGTTAATTCGAACATACCTGATGATTAATTTGTTTGCGAATTTCACGAGAAATATGTTCGTTTGAAATTTTAAAGAGGTTTTGAAATATTCCAAACTTCTTTCGCGAAAAATCCTGACAATTGTAATTTGAATAATAAGAGATATTTCATCTTCATGTTTATAAATCTCAATTCGATATACGTAATGACTAACTTGTTTGCGAATTTTTACAATACACACGAGGTATTTAGGGATATTGTCCGTTTGAAATTTCAAAGGAGATTTAAAATACTCTTGGATCGAGCATTATATTGGGGAACCGAAGGAATATATCGTTCCATTTCGGTCTGCGGTTTCACGAAAATTGATTGACACTCGGGGAAGAAATTTATTTGGTGGGATGTGTTCCGTGATTGGAAGTTGGCGTTTCGTTTGATGAAATTTGCGCAATTCTGTGCAGAATAGATCCGTTTGATTTTTATCGTCCGTAACGATTCCCCTCATTTCGCGATAATCAAACATCGATACTTATAACGTGATATGCAATCAAATGGCGCAATTTCGTATTAGATTTAGATAAAACTCGAAATCGAATAATTGCTCCGTTTGCGAAAACCAAAAATCTCGTATCTTCTTCTTCTTCTTCGAAAAGATTATTGCGGGACAGAACGCGGATGGAAAATTCGAAAATTCGCGAGAGATGTTCATTATTTCGATTGGAACGGTGGTGAAAAAAAGAGGAAAAGTTTGAGAAAATTGGACGAGAAACGAGAAGGGAGAAAAGAGTGCAGTAATTGCAATGACATCGCTCGAAATACCTAACACCTGTTTCATTTTCGTACGTCACTCGATCCTCTCCCCTTCCCCCACCCGTTCGAAAAACGTGGAATTTGTATTTCACGAAGCAATTAAACGGCCGTGCCCGTGGATTCATACGTACGCGTTCCGGGCCTTCCGTTAGCAAATTAATTACCGTTCCTCGACAAGTTCGACTTGTGTGTCTCTGTCGAGAAAAAATTCACGCCGCGTTGTTTTTGCCCGCCGCGTGTTCCGAATCGATCGAATCCCATCGATTCGAAACCATTATCGAAGCGCGAAGAAACGATCTCGAAAAAAAAATCGATCACGCCCGAAAAAAAATATAAATCACCTGACATCGAGTTGAAAAAAGAAGGAAGAAAAAGAGGAGGGGGAAAAAAAAAGGATCCGCGACATTTAAAATCGTAAATCAATCAAAAGTAATATTTCATTCCCGTATGCATTTCATCCTCTTTTAATCTTCGTTCGAAACGGCCCTCTTCGCGGAGCAGAGTGGAGGAATCCCGTATAAATAGGCAGAGTTGAAGCGTTCCGCGAGAGGGCGCGGAACGATGTCTCGAAATGCGTGAAATATTTCCGACGAGGGACGCGGGAGCTCTGTGTCGCGGAACGAGAGAAGACGAAAAAAGGGAGAGAGAGAGAGAAAAAGCTTCTAATTATCTCCAGGTAGCATTTTCACCAGGTGAATTTAAAACCGTCGGAGCGAAAAGGACAATTGAAGAATCCTCGAACATAATCCACCGAATGAACGCGTGTGTATATACGTGTGTATATATATATGTACATATATTATATACTTTTGTGTATTATATATTATATGTATATATACAAAATGCGTTGCTTAAATTTTGTTGCGCTTTGAAGGGAGAAGGAAGAGGAGGGGGAAGTTTTCACGTGCTAGAAATTGCGACGAAAGTTTTAATCACATACTTCCATTAGTCATGCACCCGTGTTCGACGCATGCCCGCGCACAGAAACTGGCTGTAAAACTAGGCTAGTTTCTCGTTTCCGACCGGTTGTCCAGGTGTGTACACACGTACACCTGACATATGATAGCCACCTTCCTCGTCGAATCATCCTGGATTACTTTAATTCCGTGTACTCCACCTGGAGGATCGTGCCGTACTTTTACACGGTATACACGTGACGGTGTATAGGTTAGAAAGTTTTACGATATAACCTCTCTCTCGCTCTCATGCGTTCGAACGTGTTTCGTGTAATCGATGGTAATGATAACGATATCGAGGATCGTTCGTTGTTGGAAGTAATGAAGCGATTTTGATGCGATTTTAATTCCTCTCTCTCTCTCTCTTATTTTTTCTTTTTTTTTTTTTTTTTAGTAAAAGTAAATTAGCTATTAAGAGGAACGCATGAAACGAAGTTTGCGCATAAAGTGCGATAAGAAATTTCGTTTTGTCACATCGTTAGAGGATAATTCGATTTTCTTTTGCAAATTTGTACGTGTGAGGTGTTTGTAGCGGTGATTTCATCTTTCGTACGGTTCGTTTTTAAAAAATTTATCAACAACTCGCCTGTACCTGATTGAGTTACGGTTAATTGAATCCTGTAGAGCTCGTATATTCGATGCGCTTCGGTGAAAAATCACGAAACTCAAGTTCCTTATCAGGCGTGTATGTACATCGATGATAAAAAAAAAAAGAAGAAAAAGAAAAATAAGAAATTATACGTTTCGAAATGGGTGACACTCGAATAAATGAAAAATTAATTCGTTGTATATTTTTAATGATAGAAACGAAAACGTGTCGAATTAGAAATATAGTCAAAAATATAACGTATCGATCATCAATTTTCATTTATTCGAATACGATTCGAAAGATTTGCATCGTCCACTATTGAATGAAGAAATTCTCCGCACAGAGAGAATTATTTATCATCCAAAAAGTATATGTATGAAACCTGTCTCTGTGGGTCGTTAAATCGTTAAGCTTCTTAAGGATTCGGCGAAATATCTCGTTTTAATGATTCCTGGTCTTATGTGTGCGTTTCCTCGATAAAATAAATTTCGTCGATTATATATCGTATCCATATATTTTTCTTTTTTTTTTTTACGAATTTTTGAGCCAAATTAATCGATATCGTTTTCGAGAGGCGAATTAATAAGACAGGATTACGGATCGGAAATTTATTTTTACCAACATTCCAATCGTTCCAATGATATAATCGACAATATTTTAATCTCTAATAAATACTTGGATGCAATATTCTCGTCCATCGAAAAGTCACTTTCCAATCGTCAATAATATCACACGATCCCTCTTTGTTCGTCAAAAAGTCGAGTGAAAGGCGGAAAAAATAGAATTTCTCCGGTTATTAAAATACAAAATTACAAAATCGAAACACATTCTTTCTTTCGTTTCATTTTGATTTCACGTCTACGAATACATAATCTCCCCCCCCCAAAAAAAAGAAATAATCCCTCAATCGTTCAACTCGTCATCGCCATCTCGGTTATTAACGTTACGCTTCTTCCTTCCTTCCTTCCTTCCTTTCTTTCTTTCTTTCTTTTTTTCACGAATCACGCGAAACGTCGTCGTGTTTGCTTTGTCGAAATCCTTAAATAACAACGAAGATCGATCGAGATGTTATCGCGGTTGTGACGCGTGCGTTATTAAATTCGGTCGGGGTGGGGGGGAGGGGTCGTCGTTAGGCCGAAAAACGGCATAATTCCGAGAAAGAGGTGGTCAGAAATCGTCGAGTTAATATGTGGGGAGAGAGAGAAAGAGAGAGAGAAGATGCGTTCGGCATGGGTAAGAAAAGGACGACGGCACGGAATGGGGCACGTCATGCAATTGGTGCACGCGAAAATCTCGTGCTACACACCGCCACTTTACGCCTTTCTACGCGCCTCCACGCCTCTCCCACGTTGTCCACGTTGGACGCTTAAGGAGATCCCTCGTTTTATACAGGGTGTGCAGACACTCGATCGAATCGAACGAGCTCTGAGTCGATGTTCGTAGTATCGAGCGATTAATAAGATTTTCGAAATTAGGATCGATTAGAATCCTGTATCCCAAGGATGCTCAAAGAGATTTCCTTCCTAAATGCAACGAATTTTCCACGTAGAATTGGAATATTTGTACAAGTATTTGTAATCAAGAGTATCGAGGTTAGGATCGTGTATTCAAAGATACGCTTAAAGAGACGGAGGTTTTTTTTCTCGATATCGAAGGTATTATATTTTTTCTTTTTTCAAGATTTTCGAAGTTTTTCAGTCCACCCTGTATCCAGGCGTGCATGGGTTGGACGTGTAGTTGTCGGCGCACATTGTCGTGCGAAGAGGGCGAGTTGTTTGGTCGCAAATCATAGGTGTTGGGACGAGTTGGGGCACGATCTCGCCTACGATTTCTTTGTAAACCACCGTTGTCGCCACCAACACTCATTATGCTCGACCACGGGAATACAATATGGACGTTATATTTAGAATTCTGAATTTTGTTGGAACCCCTTCGCCGTCTGATGAACCCTCGAGGGCTCGTATTAGGAGACCGGCGTAACGATGGCGTAATCCCTCGCGTGATTTGGAATCTCCCTCTCTCCCCTTTTTTTCATTCTTCTATTTTTTTCACTTCAAATTAATGATATCGTATTCTCTTGCGATCGAGAGTAATCAAGTAATTGTATTAGGATTCAATTTGATTAACCGACCGATTATTTTTGTTTCTAATTTGTCTCGATCCTCGATATCGTTCATTTATGCAAATGTTTAATTTCTATTCGCTTGCGTTAAATTTCTATCTGTAAATATACACGATTAGATATTTGCTTATAATATTGCCTAATAATACGAGGCAAATATTGATATATATATATTTGTAAACACGTGTGATTTAATGATATTAGGCGAATGGAGATTAACAAATTGGTTTATGACAGATGATCGTTAACGATAATTTATCGCGCAGTGATTACTTTGATCAATAACAATATGATAGTGGAACAACGATTAAATAGAACGAATTATTCTATTTTCTAATCTAGAAAGAAATATTTTCTACCGCAATATCGGATGAAAAATTACGATGTTTATGTTGTAAACCAGTTTTGACTAACGAGGATCGTTCGTTTATACATTTATATCGTTCATAAATCCAACGATTAATTATATAATTCGCGTGATTATATATTTGCATACGAAAAATTATAATAATACAGTTTTATGCAATTTGTATTTCCATTCGTTTAGAAATATCTACGTCGACGAGATGGAACAATTATTTATTTTGTACCATTCCAATTAAATTCTACGCGGTTGACTCCATTTCCTTCGCTTTGCCATCACGTAATTTCGAGATTTTCTCGTCACTGAAATTTTTTTTCTTCTTCCCCCCCTCCCCTCCCTCCGTCTCTTGTTTAATATCACGTCGAAATAGTAATTTAGATTATCTACGATTCCGTGAAACCGCAGTGTCTCTGTTTGCTCGAAACAGTGTTCAATTAAACGTTCGAGGTCCAATATTCCAACGGGATCCAAACACTTGTTTAAATTCACTGTATTTATTAATATATAGGAATAGAGTAGTTGAAATAAAAATAAAGTTAGTGTCGCTTAAATTTGCAAAAGAGAGAGAGAGAGAGGGGGGGAGGGAAAGATAATTCCTTTTCGAAAATGTTAAAATAAAATTTTTAAAAACGTCAGAATAAAATTGACGAGTAATTTAAATTATATGATGACGAATAGATGGAAAATTTTTTTTAAAAATACCAGGAATATACGTGTATCTTTCCACGATATAACCTCAAATATATTACGCAATTAATAAAACGAGAAATATTTTCGTCGTGAAAAACAAAAGAAAACAAAAACAAAATAAAAAAAAAAAAAAAAAATGAAAAATCGCGACACACTCTAAAATAATATACACGTACACACGTGTAAAACATAATATCGCGTAAGATATTGCATAAAAGATTAATGAAATCGAACAATAACTCCATTCGATTTAATGTCACGATGGTATATAACTTTTAATGCCAAGCGTGGCAAAAATGATATTACGAACAAAGTCAATTTTTCATCACGTTTTATCGATGTAATTTATATATCCCCCTCTCGTATTCTATTCATTACAACTTTTATTAAAAAAAAAAAGAAAGAAAGAAAGGGGAAAAAAAGAAAGAGGGGAAAAAATACACGAGATATATCGTACGAAACAAATAAAATAAATTTAATAACGGAATAGCGGAGCGTCGAAATTTCTCGACTTCATTAATCGTCCCCCTCCTTCGCCCGCTGGTGGGAAGGAAAAAAATATACAATTTCATCAAAATTGTTACGCCATATTTATTTTGACTCGGCAGGGATCAAGGGAAAACGTGTATATTATGTGTGTGTGTATATATATATATAGAGAGAGAGAGAAAGAGGGAGAAACAGTATGGAAGGGAAAACAGTGTCCCGGAAGGATGTAACTCGTAGACAATTTTCCCTTATTTCGTGGCTACTTCCTTTATTATGTCCTCTCCTTCTTTCATTTTCCCCTCCCTCGCCACCCCTGTTTATTACTATTTCCCATCTACGCTCCATATTTGCTCGATTCCCCCCTCCCCCTATACTCTCTTTATATACTTTCGCTCGTTTGCAGAACCGCGATAAAAATGATCACACAGGTAACGGAAAAATTGTCCGCGACTTATGACTCTATACTTCTGGAACGTAATATTGCGCGTGCGAACGCGTGTGCATCGCGAATCGTAAATCTCGAGTTACGTGACGCGTTGTGGATTTTCAGATTCTGGGGGGAGAGGAGGAGGAGGAGAAGGGGGCGAACGAATCGCGAAATATTCTTTTCCACGGAACGCGGCGTTGTTAAAGCGATTCGTTATTTATTTTCAATACGTGAGTACGTGATTCTTTCGCGATTTAATTTCATTGGTTTTTGCTTTGTTATGTAATGAGATTTTTTTCTCTCTCTCCTTTTTTCGTCACTTGTTTTCGTCGCGAGAGACTTTTGTGTGTATAATTGTATATACTTGTCCAAAAAATATTTTATTCGTCGTTTTTATCATTTGAAATTGAAGAGAAAACAACGCGCTTTTTCGCGTTTCCTTTTTTTTTTCGTCGTAGCGGAACAGCCGCGAAAACAACGAATGTTTGACGATGTAAAAATGAAGAAGAAGGAAAAAAAAAATCTTAAATATTTATCGAATCTTGTTAATACTTTACACGTGCGCGTGTACGTATAGTGGAGAAATTGGCGGAGAAGGTGGAGAAGAATCGATAGGAAGGGAAAGTAATTACGTTCTATTAAAGTTAAATGTTATTGACATCATGCATAGTTACTTTCGAGTTATACGCGCTCTTCAGCCACGATCTGATTCGCCTCGGTACACTTTTCCTTTTTCTCCCTTCCCTTTCGTGAAAAATCACAGGCAACGCCAGGGTACTTCCATTAGTATTCAAATTGATATTTGTTCGAATCAAACCGCATCTCTCGTCTCTTCCTTCCTTCCTTTTTCCCTCCCCTCCCTCCTTTTTTCCCTTCCTCGTGGAATCGGTTTTAATTCCAAATGCGGTGGTTGTAAAAGTAACGGAAAGTGGCGCGATGATAACGATGGATGGATGGATGGATGGGTGGATGGAACCGCGAGTATGGCGATCCTCGTATAAAAATAGATCGGGGAAAAAAAAGTGGAACGAAATGTTTTCACGTGGATTTGGCTTTCCAAGTGACCAGTGCGGAAACGTGTGTTTATTTAATGAAGAATCGATCGCGTTGCTTTTTCACCATCCGTGATTCGGAGGCGTTAATAATGATAAATCGAATTAATGATTAAATTCCTCTCCGCTTGTTTGCTTATCCCGACAAACGAAATTTTTCCGTCTCTCGTTCATTTAACATAAAAAGCGAATTTTCGAGTGATTTTTTTCCCCCAGCAAATGAACGATTTACATTATATTGTTATAACGAGAAAAAAAAGGAAAGAAAAAGAAAGAAAACGAGGGATTAGGGAGAAGAAAATAAAATACGAATTTGAAGGCGCTAATTACTCGAACTATACATACGTAAGATAAAAATCTTGGAAATTTGTTATCGCGATAACAATGAACACGTTGTAAACGTAAACATTGCCACTTGTCCCGAGTTCGCTCGAGTACACCATTCCCAACTAAGTTTAATAGTACACTTCTGGTCGCAACGCTAGTTAACCGCACTTAATAGAGCGTAAGATGCCTGGAAGGGTCACGGATAATATTTACAATTCATGATGTGGCGAAACGGTAGAGTTTCAATTATTCAAAGCAAATACGGCATGGCGCATTCATGACGTTAATTTCGATCATTCGAAGCGATTCGTGATTCCGAAACAATTTCCACCATATCAAGAAGAGAGCAAGCAATTTCACTCTTCATTAATGCATGCAATTGGAACGTTATTTTGTTATAACGTTGCTCCGCTTATCCGGGATCGCTCGAAATCGACTTGGTAAGAAATTCACTTGTATACAAAGATCTCGCCCCTATTAAAATTTCATGATATTTTTTCTTTCTTTTTCTAACAACAGTGTCGCCGTAATAAGTATATAAAATACTTAGGGTGGGAAAATTGGCGAATATTTATGGAAATTTCAAATTGACCTATATCCCCCCTCGTGAAATGCTTTTTGCATAAGTAATTTTATTGTAAAAAATTTACTCGAAACATCGTTGGGCGAAAGAGGAAGAAAAAAAAAAGAGGAAGAAAACGAGAGAACGTGTTTCTCATTCGACAAATAGATTTTTCGAACATTATCGTCAATCTTTTCTTTTTTTTTTTTTGATTAATGTTTATTGTTGCGGGAAAGCGCGAACGCAGTCCCACCTATCAAAAATTATACGCCCGAGATACCCACATTAGGGGTATTCGCAGGGGTCAACTGAGCCTATAGTGCAATGGAAGAGCCTCGCCCTGGAGGAACCGCCTTTGTGATCACGGTATCCTCTGCGTCAGGTAAGTATGCCCCACTTCCTGTTCCACAACAATTTGTAAATCAACGCGACGATTCTACTTTCGAGAAAATCACTACGCCCGAAGCGCACTGTAGCGGCACTCGTAGGAACTAAACTCTATCCTAACTCTATCCTAACTTTCGTCCAAGATCAATTTTTTATTTCCGAAACAATATTAACAAACAACAACATTTAATATCACCCTTATATCACGTATCAATAACTCCTCCTCTTTCACCAACAACCCACTGCTCGATTAACCATTATCCACGATCATCCACGATTATATCCACCCTACGGATAAATATCAATGATTCGCATCAAATGTACCCGTTTCGAATTCTCGAAACAAAATTTCCATCCGATCGAGCGTTTTCGTCGTTACGCGCGTGGGAAATCCATCCGCAGGAAACAATCGAATAATCACCAATTGGTTGGATCCACGCGATCTAATCCACTCGCGGCGCGCATCGTAAGATACACATATTTTCTTAGCACGTCGACATACAGGTTCGTCAATCTATCGGTGATATAATTGGTGAATGACGAGTCCCGTAATCACCCTTCAACCCGTTTAACACCCGGGTTAAAGGCCACCGCCGTTTAACGCCCTCCTCTGTACACACGCGTACGCACGCGTACGTGTGTACGAAGTTGATTAAATCACTCTCGCCGAGATTCGGCCGGCGAGAGCGCGATAATTATCGCTCGTTAGCTCGTTATGTTATCTGAATTTGTAATCAATACCGGCGGAAGTCCAAAGCGGTGGTGGACGTGCCTCTCCCCCCTCCCTCTCTCCTCCCCCATCAAGTCTCCTCCGCGTCTCCGCGCGTGTTTTAATCGAAATATTCGGGGAGGAGAGGGGCGGAGAGGATCAGCCGTTTAATTCACGGTCGTTCGCGGCTCGTCCTCCTACTTGTGAAATATATTATTTCGTGGTAATTTCACGGCAACGTAATTGAATTGTGTGCGCGCTACTGTGTGTACGTCTGTTTACATTTGAATTACGAAGGATTGATATTGACACCGGTTGGTTGGATCGTTTCGGTGTTAATTTGTTTTTCGAGTTGAGGTTTGCGCGCGATCAATTTGCAAACTGGCGAGGTGACGATTTTGTATAAGAGAAAAAAGGAAAAGTTAAGAACAAGGATAAAAATGTAGAGGAGGAGGAAATAACTCGTTAAGTCGAGGAGATCGTAGTCTCGTGTTTCGAGTGGATCGTGGTGAAAGAATTTAAACGGAGATTTCGCGGAATTAGTTATGGTGGCCGTTAAAGGGTGGCCAAGGGTGGTGGTGGTTTTAATTAAAGGCGAATTAAACGGCTAATTTATCCATCCGAGGGCGGAACGATGAACAATGGATGAAGCGCGAAAAGCACGGAATGCGGCGCAGCTGCGAGAAAGAAGTTACACTCTATGTGAAAACTTGGGGGGAAAGTTTCTAGACGGTCGAGTAAACGACAAATTTGCGAGTCGTTGTGCGCGAACTGCGATGTTTTAAATCTTTCGGAAGATTCCTCCTCTCTCCCTCCCTTCCATAAGTCAACTCTGAATTTTGAATCCTATCCCCCCTCCCTTCGTCACTCAGTTGAACTTCCACTTTGATCATCCTTTAACTTTTTAATCGATTTAACAGTTTACGCGATATCGTAATACAATTGTTTAAATTTTGAATATGAATTTCTACAACTTTCTTCAATTTTTTAAAACGAAAAGAATTATTTACTCGCACGAGTAATTCGAGGGGTGAATAAATCACGCGTGGATAACGCAGTTTTATTTAACTTGCAAATGTTTTATCTCCTCCTTGTTAATAATAATTCAATTGTAAATTGAATTGAATTCGAGATACGTAAATCGGGAAAGCTCACGTGTCAGGGTAGTTTATATTCAATAGTTCCGTTTCCCAAGATTTCTTTGGGGATCTTTAAACCGGTCAAGTTTCGCGCAAACCAACGCAAATAGAGGAGGGAAAAGCATGCAAGGGAAACGCTGTTCGATAAAGTGAAATTATTTAACTGCGTCGGGAGCACTATAAAAGTATTGGAGAGAAAAATTTGTATTTTCCGCAACAGAGAGAGAGAGAGAGAGAGAGAGAGAGGGTAAAGTGTATAATCGTGTAAAAAAATAAATTGCAAAGTTCGTATGTATTCTTTGCAATTTAACGACCGAACAATAGCATTTTTTTTTCCAGCCAATACCCGCGATAAAATGAATTTATCTTTTACAAAATTTTAACCCGATATACCCTATAACCGAATAAAAAAATAATATTTTTATTAACGGACAATCGACGATATGTCAAAATTATATTTTATTATTAACCATGACAGATAAATAATAATTTAAGTAATTTTTCATAATCAATCCTGTATATATATATATATATATATACAAGCCATCGATGCACAGTTGTGACTATCTTCGACTATCCTCTGTATACGCGTATACGATCCTCTTTGGGGAATTTCACTTTTATTATTAAAAATTACTGGAGCATGGCGTCTAGCGAATAAATTTCAGCGAAATTGAATGCCGACGGACTTTTCAAGAGTCAGATAATTAGACAGGTTGAAAAATGTATTCGCGCGCGACTCTCCTGCCTTTGATGTAGTTACACTGTGCTTCTAGCGTACCGACAGAGCGTGATGATGCTCAAAAAAAAAAGAAGGCGACATTTGGAAAGAGCATGGATGACAAAAAAATTCGGAAGCGAAGGGTTACCGCTATTTTTTTCTTTCACTTTTATCGTTCGATTATTCGTTCGATGTTTATTTATTAAACTCGAATATTAAACTTTCGTTTCTTTTTTTCTTTTTTTTTTTTTTTAGAATCTCGAAACGAACAAGCGTCGAATAAAATTTTAAGGTATCGATATCTCCTTCTTCTCGAACCGGAATCTGTCTATAATTTTATCAACGAGCTATTACGTGTCACGTTCAGGTAGAATTTATAGACTCTTTTGATAATAAGATTGGCGACGCGTGTTTGAAGTTGGTTGCGATAACGAGGCAAGAAAAATAGAAGATAAGAAAAAAGAGAGGGCCAGAAGGATGAGAAATGAAAATTATCAACGTCTCTATTCTAAGAATTACCTAACCGTACATCATTTTCTTCTTCGCAATTTTGTGTGTGCATCTCTTTCCACGGTTTAAAGTAAAATACAAAGTGTCTTGCTCGTCTTTTCCTTCCTCGAAAAAACAAAATACAGAAACCAAAAAAAAAAAAAAAAGAAACAAGCAAAGAAAGAAAAAGAAGGAGAAGAACTACCACAACTACATTTTATACGTATAGTTGACTTTTTTCCGCTTTGCTTGCCAGTTTCTTTCGCCAGTTCTTCTCAACCGTCTTCAAATACCATTTTTAAACACCACCAACGTTTAATCCAACGAATTGCAATTCTCCTCTCTCCTTGCACGGCGGTATTTAAAAAAAATCGCGCGATCCATCAGTTATTTCGCGGAAAGAGGAGGAGTCGCCTATTAAATAAATAACGTAACGTTTCAACGAGGACTTTGTGTGTGTGTGTGTGCAACAAACAGGAACGAACAAGCTAAACACAATGAGCAGCAGAAGGAACTTTGTTGTGCCTTTTCAGCTAAACCTGGATGCAGCTGTTTGGGCTGCTCCAGTGTCACGACGTCAGTTTGTTTGGCTTAGCCGAAGAGAAAACTGAACTATTACAACTTACCCCCTCCTTCCCCGTATTCCTTCCTTTCCAATCGTATTCCCCCGTTCGAGAATCCTTTCGTTTAGATTTCGAGAAATTGATTTCGGAAGAATCGTCGGAAAATCGACACTCGGACGGACGAGTGAACAAGCAAGTGGATAATCGGTAATCGACAGTTTTCACTGAAGGGAAGGAAAAAGAGAAAGCTTCGATGTTAGAAGCTTTGGAAAGTGTTTGCTTCCTTTCTTCTTGAAGGGCGGCGACAGATGGATGTTTCTTTCTAACATTTTGATCCTTGATTTTCGATTTATAACTGGGAATTTTCTTTTTTTAGGGGAGGGAGGGGGGAGGAGGAGGAGGAGGAAGCGAGGTTTAAGGGGAAGGAAATTCCCGAAGTGAAATTTCTGAATAATCTCGTAGAGAAATAAGGTAACATACATTGACGTGACTTATCGACAGTTATAACAATATATTTTTCTGAACCATTCTACGAAGTGTCCGAGAAATAGCTACGTTTCGTGGAAACAATTCTGAAGAATCGTGTCGGTGAACTTCGATGTAGGTTATAGAAGGCTATTTTGTCAGCAGTTTGCTTTTCCATTTTGCTATACTGTATTATTACTATAGTACTCCTACAAACTGTGAGCGAGTGTACGATTATTCACTGAGGTGGATAATCGAGATATCCAATAAATAATTGTAAACGCAGAATTGTTTAATAAACGCCAGAGAAAGGAGAAGAGAGAAAAAGAAGAAGGGAATTCTTATATAAACTTTGACACTTTTTAATTTAACGCGAACGAATTATTTAACGTGTCTACGAAAAATTTATTTTTAGAGCGATACACGTGAGTCGAACTGTTTAACATTTCAGATCAAGTTTATTATCCAGAAGCTACAGAAGCGTTTTTCCAATGAGCGACTTGTCGCCCTCTGATGACAATTTCACGTTTAGATATGAAAAAAAAAAATATACATATATATACACAGGAAGAGCGTTAAAAAGCTCTCGCAATTCCGAAATATCGCTGAACCAGTTATCTAGACTTAAATCTACATTTACATACGCGTTACGTTAAATTTTAAAATTGTTCCAATTAAGCGAAATGAAGAATCCTTGCGTAAGCGTTGCATACCAATCGATCTAATTACAAAGATTATCTCGGTATCGAGGCAATAAAACGACTCGTTTAAGCCGTCAATTAACAACGTGCTGTGAAATCATGGTATACGCGGAAAATGAAAATTTTGAGCGGAGCGGAACAGGGAAAATCAATGGGCTGTTGTAGAGGCTTGCAGAGAGAGCGTGCCTGATGGTAGGTGGGAAAAACAATAGCCGGAATGAAAATCTCGGTTTTTGGTAAACAATTTGCAGTTCTGGTAAACACCACCATTCTACCAATTCGAATATTTTTTTCAGACTCATCTCCAATATCGAGATGGAAAATTACACTCTACTTTTTCAAATTTAATAAATAACGAATTGTCGAGCAATGGAATAATTAACTTGGCACGCTTTTCTCTTCGTCTTGGTTTATTTTCGAAACCACGATTACATGGATATAAATAAAAAAGATTAATTCGATTAATTCGAGATGATAAAGCAAATTGAAAATTAAATCAAGGGTTTCGATTATCGAAAACGACAAATTTCTTCATCCTCGTTCAAACTCTTTACTTAAATGATCTAAATGACTGGAAAAAGAAACGCTTATCTCTTCATTTCCATCGATTACCGTACTTCAAATCCTTTATTTGAGAAATCCAAACGATCCAAATTATCATTGGAAAGAAAGAAAGACATCTATTTCTTCATTTCTATCGATTACTAAATTTCAAAATCTCCATTTAAGAAATCCTAATGATTCAAATTATCATTGAAAAAAAGAAAGACATCTATTTTTTCATTTCGATTACTAAATTTCAAAATCTCCATTTAAGAAATTCAAATGATTGGAAAAAGAAACGCTTATCTCTTCATTTCCATCGATTACCGATTATCATTGAAGAGAAAGAAAGACATCTATTTCTTCATTTGTCATTAAAAAAAAAAGACACCTATTTCTTAATTTCCATAGATTACTATATTTCTCATTTAAGAAATCCTAACGATCCAAATTATCATTGGAAAGAAAGAAAGACATCTATTTCTTCATTTCTATCGATTACTAAATTTCAAAATCTCCATTTAAGAAATCCTAATGATTCAAATTATCATTGAAAAAAAGAAAGACATCTATTTTTTCATTTCGATTACTAAATTTCAAAATCTCCATTTAAGAAATTCAAATGATTGGAAAAAGAAACGCTTATCTCTTCATTTCCATCGATTACTGTATTTCAAATCCTTTATTTGAGAAATCCAAACGATCCAAATTATCATTGGAGAGAAGAACATCTATTTTTTCATTTGTCATTAAAAAAAAGAAAGACACCTATTTCTTGATTTTCATCGATTATTATATTTCAAAATCTCCATTTAAGAAATCCAAATGATTAGAAAAAGAAACGCTTATCTCTTCATTTCCATCGATTACTGTACTTCAAATCCTTTATTTGAGAAATCCAAACGATCCAAATTATCATTGAAGAGAAAAACGACACCTATTTCTTCATTTGTCATTAAAAAAAAAAAGACCCCTATTTCTTAATTTCCATAGATTACTATATTTCTCATTTAAGAAATCCTAACGATCCAAATTATCATTGGAAAGAAAGAAAGACATCTATTTCTTCATTTCTATCGATTACTAAATTTCAAAATCTCCATTTAAGAAATTCAAATTATCATCGGAGAAAAGAAAGCCACCTATATTCCTTCGTATCTTCATTATTTCAAACCTAAGAGATTCGAACGAGCCAAATTATCCATCCTTTGAGACTCTCGCGTTTCAAAATCCTCAAAATCCCCAAAATCCAAGATCCTTGCGGTCCTTGTCCAGCCTCAACCGCTCACCACTCCCTGCACAAACAGGATCGGGATGTTTTTCCTCTTCCTTTCCGTGATACCGCGAGTTATGGGACACACGCTGGTTGCGGGCCGGGTTGTACAGGTCGGGATAGGCGAGCACGTGTAGACACGAAGGCGGCTAGCAGCTGGTGCCGTTCAGTTTCGGGTTACATATCGTCTTGGCTAGATTCCGCCAAATACGTATTCCCGCCGTCTGGGCCCGGTTGGCACGCCATGCGTTATGTTAAGAAGTGCAGTTAATTACGAAGATAATTTCGAGTCGTGTGTTTGCGTGCTGCACATAACGAGCTTCCGACTTCGGGAGTTTCTGCCGTGCAAGCCAATCCGCACCGCCGAGCGAGGCCCACCCCTCGCCTCTTTCCCCCTTTCTCCCCTCTCTCCCTCCCCCGAACGAAACCGATCGTTATCCGTCGAACAGATTAGAACGAAATCCCCTCGATCGTTTCCCAGAAATTCTTTTTAACGCGAATCCACCCTTCGTGTCGTCGGTGGGGATGATTTTCGCTCCCCTCCCCCACTTCCTCTCTTCCCTTCTTCTTCTTGTTCTCATTGCTTCAGTCGTTGGTCGGAGAATTAAAGAACAAGAGGGGAATATATATCTTTCAATAATTGTAAATTCCAAGTTATTTTTCAATCGTTCAATAATTTTTCTCGAAGACGTTGAAGCAAGGTGTCGAATTCGAGTATGTTTCTTCGTTATTTCACTCGATATTAATTTCGATTCTCTCATATATCATACAAATTTGAATCTTGTTGTTATTACATCGATTGGAAAAACTTGATCTTGTGAGAGCGTGATTACGTGCACCAGGGTGGGACGGTCGAAACGACGCAGCATTTGCCCTCGATCCATTGCTCGCGTAATCAGATTAATACCGTGGAGTGCACGCGTGTCACCGGCATTGTCGTCTTTGCGCGGCCGTAAATTTAAATGGTGCTTCGAAACGAGATGATAAAGCGATTGGGGGGAGAGGAGGAGGGGACCGGGAGACGTGATTAGTGTAATAAAGGGAAGGGATTAGAACGGCGGGATTCGAATGTACAGATTTCGCAGATAGTAGAATGGATAAAACTGAAAACGGATCCCCGGTTAGTTTAGAATATGCGATTGTGATCGGCGATACGTTTCACCGAACCAGCCCTCCTACAAGGGATGGCTTTGAATTTTGGACACGGTTTCGAATCGTGAACGCAACTGAAACGGAGATCGCATCCTCCAAAAGGTGTGTATATATGTGTATGTACATCCTAGGAGTTTGGAATTTCATATTTCACCATCAGATTGGCCGTGGCTACGAAAAACTGTGTACTGGTTATCGAGTAACCTGTAAGATAAATCCGTATCTAACTAGATTCGTGCAACACTTACCAAGATTAGAAACTCCTCGAAACCCACCCACTTTTTCCCCTCACTTTGATTCACCGATATTGCCTTCCCGCTCTTATCATAAAAGGTAAATTTGTCAACGTGATCGCGGCTATAAATTCTATGCATTTATCGAGAATCGAAAGGTGAATCGAGATCGGTAACGCACGAGCATGCGCGACGTAGAGTTTGTAAGTTTTTTCGAAAACTTGCACCACGATTGTCTGCAATCATTAAATAGGAATAGAGGAAAGCAGATGATCGAGCAGGAGATTGCAAAACCGCAAACCTTCCCTCGTTAGAAACCCTCTTCCATGAGAGACTCTTACGAGACTACTCCCTTCTTACCTTTTCATACCTGAACCCGTAGAAGCAGGAAGAAAATACATCCTCCAGACCACTTAAAATCGTAATCTCTCCCCAGTATCATTCTACCCTATCAAAACGAGAGTAGAAACGTGAAAAGGTCCCTCGAAAATAGGAAGAGAGAGAAAAAAAAGGAAAAAATCGCCTCCTCCGAACAAACGTTCATAAAATTTATCGTATCGCGTACTTGTAAATTACATCTTGCTCCTGCAAGATCCGGGAGGAAGAGATCCGTGGAATAACGTGCGCCTAGTACACACCCACATCTATATATATATTACATATATGTGCGGAAGAAGAGCGTGGAAAAGCGCGAGGCATTCACGCGAGGAGAAAGAAGATTCCATAAATTACGTGCAAATCGAGGCAGGTATTCTGGCACGGGAATAGATTAGGCCCTCCCTCGTCGTATCCAAATGCGGGAAACTTCTTGATCTCAGCCGGGGGTGAAGAGAACTTTTTTCGAAGAGCGAGAAGAGATGCATCTGCCCCGTTCACACGTCGCGTGGACGGCGCTTTATTCCGGCCTCGAATCAGGATTGGCCGAACCGAATCCTCCGACTCGACACGCGTGGAACAATTCTCGGCCGATAATATCTTAACCTTCCTCGAGCTACTTCTCTTCCTCTTTCTCTCTGTCTTTCTCTCTGGTACGAACAGATTCGTCGTTCCATCCCTTTGTTGGAACGTTTCGAGGGAAACGTGTTTTGAAACGCCACTGTTCCACCCGGATTTATATATATAGCCTTTTCCTTTGTGGGGGAATTCTTGTTACTTGAGAAAGGATTTAACGATGCGCTTGGTAAAAATTATATCCGAGGCAACGGTTAATTGGATTGTCGTTGAGAGAGGAGGCGGAGATATTCGTCTTTTGGTTTGGTATTTAGGTCGAGGAAGAGGATCATACTTATTTTTACACGCTGTTGATATGCATTGCAAAGCGTATCGTTTAAAAAGTGGTCGATAAACGGGATCCCTGATCGGAGAACTGTGCTACAATTCTCTTTTTTTTTACTCGTAAACCAATATTCGAAATTTTCCTCCGATATCAATTTAGAATAGTGGCAACGAGAGAAATACGATCGAACGATACACCGAACGTACAAACCGCTCGATGCCAAAAGTCTGGGCGAACAATCGTCGTCCCAAACGACAAAGAGTCTTCCGTTACCTTTGTCGTCGATATTCATCATTTATTCCTTCCCATTTATTCAAAAAATTCAAAAAAAAAAGGAACAATGATCGTCCCCGCGCCAATTAGTCCCGAAACCTTTAATCCCTTCTTCCCGTTTCCGATATACGATATAAGGTATAATAAAGCTCAGACATGGGCACGCTCGCTCGAGAGAATTTCAGTGACCCAGATTTCCCGTTCCGTTTCAAATTGGAAAGGACGGCAAGTTCCGAGTCCCCCAAGTTGGAGTTGAAAAATAAAGAGGGAGAGAGAAAGGGAGGGGGGAAAAAGAAGGAAAGAAAGCGAAGAAAAAGCGCAAAAAAGACACTGGAGATTCGCTGGTTGGCAGATGTCAATCGGCCGGCTCGATTATGGGCCGCGTGTGCAACTGTATGCCAGCCCAGTAATTGATTCGCATTCTCTGTAACGAGAAAGGGTAAAGGGGAGGGGAATCCATCCGCTCTATCGCGGATTTACAGACAGGGCGGCAGACTGGCGGGCGGCAAGGGATGCTAAATTATTTACCGACCAGTCTATCCGTACTTACCGACACGTGTTGCGCGGGGTTGTACAGTTGTGCGCCTCCTTCCAAAACCTTGTATCACCACGAAACACGAAAATTTCCCAGGTTAGGTGGGAAGGAAATGTTGGGGAGGAACGACGGATCGGGGACACTGAACGAAATTGGATCGGGATTCTTGGGATTATTCGAGGGGAAAAGTAAGCATCGGAGCTTACTTTTCCTTCCACGAAAATGAATTTTATACGCGCCCCTGTTTCGGAGCAGGGCTTGTAATTTTGCGATTAATTTTTGCAATTTCCTTGCATTTCCTTGAGATGAATAGAATAATTGAGGGGCGCGTGTTTTTCGTAGTAAAACTGTGTAATCTCTGCGAAGGAAGTTCTGGGTGGACGAATCTGTAAAGGGATGATTCTACGAAGCTCGGGAAGGTTATTATTCTTTTCGATACATTTTTATTTATCTTTCGGTGAACGAAGGTGATTCTTCGTTCGTTTCCAAAGAAGAGACGAATACGAATTAGATTTACGTTTAAAGAATTTGAAGATGATTCACAATTTCCTCCTGAATGAATTTCTGTTTCATCATTTTGAACGGGATATCGTTTCGATAGAAATTAAACAGGGATAGGGAAGCGCGAATGGAAAAGAAGGTAAAAAGAATCTTTTAATATTTATCGATTATTTCGATAATTCGTTTCGAAATTTCCCACTAAAAATCGGGGGGAAAAAATATCAAACTCGTGATATTTTTCTACACACGTCCAACGCAAAATTTATCTATTTCGATATCGATTCGATCTCAAGTTTCAACTTTTTTTTTTTTAATCCCGTATAGCAATTTGCTCGGAGAGAAATATATATATATATACGCGTAATAAAACGCGATATATCAGAGATATAGTATTAATTCTCATATTTATTTCCTTCCGTCAAGATACAATGTTCGCGCGTGTTATTAAATCCCGTATTTATGTTTCCATCAGGACACAATAGTTATGCAAATCGCGTGTTATATTACGAACCATGATTAATAGACGGTAATATTTTTTCGAACGAATTGTTCCGCCACGTTGAACGGGGACGGTTCCTCTTTAACCCTTTCCATTTCTACTAACCCCTTCACGGTTGACTCATTCTCATGGACGTCGTCATTATCGAGCGTTCTTATCTTATCTCGACGAAATCTCGAATCGCGTGTGTATTCAATTCCCACCAATTGTCTCGTTCACCATCGTTTCTCTCATAGTCTCGGCTCGCTTCGTGTTTCGCGAATCGATCCATTTTGAATTAAATATCTTAAAGTTTAAGCAAGGATATTCTTCGATCGATCGCCCGTGAAATTATTCCATGCCGTTGGAAAAGAGTCGTGTTGCGCTCGTGATAATTCCTTTTTTCATCTTTCTCGTACTAACGTTGACTTTTCCCTTTTTTTTCCAGGTGAGTGTTCCAATTAATTTCGAGTACGAAACGATGTTGCAGCGTAACAAATTAGTAAGTATCGGGGAAGGGGTGGGAAAAAAGGAGGAAAAGAAAGTATCGATAGATTTCACGAAGAGTCAATTAAGGATTGGAGAGGATAAGGAAAATTACTGGAATAGAAGTAATTCCTCCCCCACCCCTTGGATCACTCGGCATGTTTCTATCCCTTTACTCTGATTCCCTCGATTATTATTTCAATAATTCATTTTCGTGTACGGCCACGTATCCCACGCTATGCAACCGAGGGTTCGTAGTTTCCGAGTGATTCGTTGGAGGAAAGTTAAAGTAAATTACACGCGTTTCTTCGTTGAATCGTTTCCAACAAAAAGAAAAACAAAACACCTATCCAATCGCGGAACATCGGTTTGAACAATAAAAGGGAAGATAGAACAATAAAAAAGAAGATTTGATGGAATATCGTACGTATATTTTCATCGTACGGATTATCGCAAGAATTACGGAGCGCAACTTTCCATCCCCCGGAAAGGAAACTTTCCATCCCGATATTATTTTCATAGCGGCGCATTTCGCGATATTTGCCGGGTCGTAAAAGAGGAACTATTCGTCCGGGTCGCGTTTTAAAAGTCGAAGGGGATACGAGGGGGAAATGAATGAGCCCCGGCCGACATAAATTCTTGGGAAATAGTACGGCGCTCGAGAGTTTTGCAAAAAAGTGCTGATCCCGCGTCTTTCCCTTCTATCTTTGTCCCCATTCTGGACAAGCAGTTAGCAGCTCCACCTGATCGTGGGAACTTGGGTGGATAGTAATACGAAACGAATGTAAATCAACGTCAATCGCACCTTACCGTTTAACGCCTTCCGGCCCTGGCCTCTGGCAATCTCGAACAGAACTTTTTCAAATAGCCTGATTTATCTCCGTACACCTTTTTCTAAAACCGTTCTAAAACCGTTTCTATCGCAGATTCTTCCCTTCTTCCTCCAAAGACCCGTAATATTCGCTATCTATATCTCGAATGTATATATATATACCGGGAATATCTTTGATAAAATTCCTGAAATATTAAAGCCTCGTTAGACATATGATGTACACCTCGTTCACAGATACGTTAACAAACACTTTTGACAGGATATTTCGAATAATCCTGTAACGATCGAATCGGGATGATAATCGATTGAACAAGTCGATAAGTTTCTCCATGGATGTTTTGATCCGTTTAACGAAATTAAACCCGTCACGCGTGTTGTTTATCGGTCGGATAAACATCGTTCCCACCATCTGCCGCCATTGATACGTATTACCATCGTGGAAATTATCTCTTGTCACCGATCGTTATTTACGACAGGAAAGAGAAATGAATTTGCGATTGCTCCCCGCTCGGAAAAAGGTGACCTTTCGCGGCGAATTCCGTTTCGGGGCGAATTCGTTAAATCTTGGCGTGGCGCGATCGGAAGGAAGGGAAGGAAGGGAAGGTCGGATAAAAATCCGAGGTAACCGGACGTGACCGCAAAAGCTTGCGTTAATAGGAATAAAATAGCATGGGTGAATTATCCTCTTTGAGCGGAGCAAGTCCTCCGGGCACAATTAATCGGACATGGTTGTCTCGCCGCTTAAAACCCCCGGCCTTCGGTCGGCCACGCCACCCGATCCTCCACCACTCTCCTCAGACTCTTCTTTTCAGTATTGTTCAACATAACACAGGAGAACACAGGGCCGGGGGAAGGGAGGAGGGACGCGAGAGGGTCGAAGCGCCGCAAAAATGAGTAGAGTTATGAAGTCAACGGCTTTATTATTTATCTGCTTTCTGACTGCTTCTCTCTCTCCCTTTCTCTCTCTCTCTCTTTGAATTTTTCCCCCTTTTCTGTGCCTATCCTCTCTTTCACCGCTCTTTGGAGGAAGAACGTCTCCCCTCTTGCGCCCGCGCCACTTTTCCTCTGAAAAACCAGTTACGAGAAACAATACTTGGGACGAGGAGCGAGCCTACTAATTAAAGAGAGCGTGGACGCCGACGTTGGATGATGGAGGAGATATATCCGAGAGCGCGAGCCTCGTTGACGGCGAATTAAACCAGCTCTGCGGTCCGCCACCAGCTTCCTCTTTCACTCAGCTCGTCTTCCACGATTTTACTTCGATGCTCGTAAGGAGCGCGAAATTCTCGAGCAGAGAAATGGCAAAGATGGAGCACATAATTCGGGGAGCAATCGTGTTCCAATTTCAAACGGGATGAATATGTCGCGTTCGAGTAAGAAAGATGAGTGTAACTGAGAGATGATAATACATTTGCGTCTTTTTTTCCTTTCTTTCGTTCTTTAGCAGCTTAATACGCGAAGATTCGTTAAAGACTCGACTTCGGCTCGACTCGGTGAAAATCGGACGCGATCGGTTCGCGAAGGAGGTATTCGCTAGCCGATCGTGCCCGATTATTGCCGACTCGAGCCGAAACGGGAATCGAGACGCGGAATCCCGAACGGCGCTCGACTTTGCCCGAGTCGTTCCGAAACTCGTTTCGAAGTTCCGGGCCTTTTTGTTTACTTATCAGTAGTGGGGCGCGTTATCAACACGACGGTCGATGATTAACTACGCTCCAAACGTGGGAAATTACGTCTCACGAATGATATAAGGTAACTCGATTTTTATAAAATATATATATATTTTTCTTTTATTCGAGTAAAAATTATTCGTTTGTCGGTTACATACGAGGAATGGTAAAGTACATACGCGGATGTGTATTATACGCATCGATTCGTTGTGTGACGTCAATGTTGAGAGCACATCTCCGGAATGTTTTATATTTTTCATCGCATTTGCTAACACTTTGAGCACGAATGTAAATGATGCGTCAAAGGCCCACTTTGAAAGGGTTTGTACCATTTTTTCTTGCGCGTTCTTTAAACGCGGCAAACTTTGTTTCGCAATCCCTTTAATAAATAATTAAAGGAGAGTCTAGTATTTTTCTTTTTTTTTCTTTTTCTTTTTTTTTTTTTGCGGATTCCGCGAAACGGTAAAATAATAATTAAAATAAATACGTATAAATTTATGAAATTTTCATTTATGTTGGATTTGTATAAAACGCATTTGTTCTTGATGAGATATCGGATATGAATAAATATAAATACGTTACGTATCTGGCACAATTTTATGTCGAAATTAGTATAAACATTCGTAGAAATCGATTTACGATATTTGTCATCGATGCTCGATTCTGAACAAATATCCATAAGTATGATACGCGTTAAAAGATGCACTCTTTTCCTTTGAAATATATAATATTGCATAAAAGTTGCGCGTTTCGTTCAATATCCCAACTTTAATTTGTTTTTATCGAACCGTTTTTATCGAACAAAATTTCGAAACGAAATTCTAACTTTATTTTAAATTAGATTAATAGATAAAAAAAAAAAACAACAGTTTTAAAATAAAGTAAAGCATTCCGCAATTTACCATCTCTAGTTGCTAACTTTTTTAATTTATATCATGGACCAATCATGGATCACCATTTATTCAAAATTTAAATATATCGCTATCGATTCGATGTTGCAAATATCTGTTGAATATCGAGTATCGAGAAAAATATTGTTAATATTTAAAACTACCATTGTTAACAGATTTCGGTTTAATATTTAACACGCTTTTATGGACTGTAATGGATCTTTGCAGTTTACACGTATAAAATTTTGAGATACAAATCCGATATAAAATGATTTTCATTATTATTATTATTATTATTATTATTATTATTATAATACCATTTCTTCTACCATTTCTTTTTTTCTTTCATACAAAAAATATTAACTCGAGAAAGAATTTTTCGAATTATTCTCACGGATAATTTTCAAATCTAATTAAAGTCGTTATCGTTTCGAATCACGAAACAAGGGGGGCAGGGAAGTGGTGCTTGTGGTGGAAAATGTATGCACTCTGTTCGCGCGTGAACAATTGTCGAGGTTCGAGGACAGATAAAAGTGTCTATTAGATGGTGGAAAATATTGTTTCTCCGTGGCGGGAATTTTGAGATTAAAGCAAAGTTCTACGCCCAGAAATTAGATTGTATCGTCCCGATTGTTTCCCCCCAGGAAACGTTGCGCACAAACTCGGACATTATCTCCGCTTCTAAACTATACACCGTTCGTGTATATACACCACTATTCTAGAGAACATTTCTTCCATTGTACGTACGTACGTACGAATAAACCCGGGCTTGTATCAATTTTTGCAAAACGGAATTGCCACGTATTTGTTGTTAATTTGCGAGTCGAGGGAAAAAGGTATATGGAAGAGGATACGATTTGTTACAATTTTCCTTATTTTCTCAGAGATTCAAATTGGACGGGAAAGATTTCTGAATAAATCTGTTGAAATTTCGCGGGGAAGAGCGAAAGATGGCGAGGAATGGCGAAATCGATATTTTTTTTTCTCGATAAGATGTCGGCAAATGTCACGATCATTTGTCAAATACGAATAAACCGTGGAAAATGAAATTGGGATGGGAACAAATATTTGATAGGACGAGACAACGCCCGGGGCTTTTCAAGGATTAAATAAATATGAGCGCAACAAACTCTGTTAGAGGAGAAGGGCACGCAATAAAAAACAATACGTGTCCTCCGTAAAGAAATTATTTCATCCATCCCTTCCCTTCCTTCGTGAAATTTCTCCCGCGAAACAATTATAAACGCGGGATATATGTAATTACAAGTAAGTGTATTACAAGAAATACAATTACATCATCTATAATCTACTAAATTTACATACATAACACAGCTTCATAAAATTCTTTCAGCACGAACCGGAATTATTCAACACAATATCTTCGAAACGTGAGAATATCGGATGAATATCGGGAAGGAAAATCCCGCAGCACACCAACTGAAAAAGCAGAACAATTTAACCGAGTCGTAAATCCATCCTCCTCCTCATCAACCCCTTCTTTAACACGCCATGAAACGTTATTACGTTAAAAGGGGGTGATCCAGAGGAGGGGGAGGGGGATGTTACCGGGGCTGTGTTAATTCCTCGTTCGAGTGTCCCGCTCGTGGAAAATGATCAGCGGAGTGGTCGCCGTGGAAGACGATGGGGCGCAAGGGGCGCGGAGGTTAATGGGCGTACATAACGAGGGCCTACATTATGCAAATAGCCGTGCCGTCGACTTATATCTTATCACTTTGACTGGCCGCTCATTCATATGAATATCGCACCCCCGGGAGTGTGCGCGTGTTCAGCTTATGCTGGGGTGGTTTTTACTGCCTTTTTACAAGGGAGGAGAACTTCTCCAGCCTGTTTTTTTCCCCCTTCTTCTTCTTCTTCCTCCACCTCCTCCCGCTCCCTCCTTTTTCGTCAGTCTCGCCGCGTCGATGTTGCCTTCTCCACGCGTGAGGATAAACTCTTACAATTATATCACGCGTTGACGAGATCATTATTCATGGCAAACCTTTCTCTTCTCTCCATTCCCTTTTTCCATTCCTCCCTCTTGTTTCTTATTCCAGAAAACGACGACGCGAAAGAAATCTTCCTTCCCCCGCGGAAGATTAACACTTGGTTCGAATCGCGAGGGGTGGGATCTCGAAGGGATCTCTGCGCGCCCGTTCCACCACAAACGGGTGCTGTCGTGCAATCACGATTTGTCACGACACGTCTACACGCCCGTTGGTATTGCGGCTGCTTATCGGGGGCAAGGATTTTTAGGTATACGTGGAAATACGTTGGAGAGAGGGTGAACCGTGCCGCGTAGGTAGGTGGAATTATCGTCGAAACACCGATATTAAGTCCCGTAAAGTCTCTCGTGGCGGGGCCGCTTCGAAGAAATGCTTAGACTCCCCTCCCCTCCTCTTGTTTTCCCACTCACGAATAGTAATTTCAAGTTTCCGATCATTTTTGAGGGGGAGGAAAAGAAAGAAGAAAAATACGCGTTATCACCATGCACTTTCTCTCCCTCCCCTTTGGATCCGCATGCAATTTCCTCGTGTCGCCCTTTTTTTATAAAGTCTGTACGTCGATGCTCGTTCGTTACGACTCTGAATTAATCGTTCGCGTCATCCTCAACGATCATTTCACGAAAAAAAGGAGGATTTTTTCCTTTTTTTTCCTTCGCTGTATTCCCAAACACTCTTCGAAACGAATCTCTTCTCGGGGGAATAGGAAAACTATGGGTATCGGGAGAAAATTTCCGCGTGTAAAAGAGGGGAAGTTACATCCATCCTATGTTTTAATTGAAATTCGATTGAAACTCAGGATTTTGCATGTTAAATGGTATTTGAAGATAATAGGTGGAAGTTGGCCGGGAACAACGTTTTTCCCTCTCTTCACCGGCCCGTGTCCGACCAGATCTAAAGTTTGACGAGTAGTTTCTCGGTAACGTGGTGTGGATATACGTATACGTATAGATCCAGACGCGGGTTACGTACGCGGATATACTAGGTTTTCAAGGGAGAAAACCACCTGTTAAAACTCGTTACCCAGCACTTAATATAGTATCGCGTTATTTCGTAAGTGATGTAGTGTAGTTGGAGTTAGTTTCGGGTGTAAGGGGATTAATTAATTTGGGATTAATTTGATCGTTATTTGTTTTATTTTATTTTTTTTCTATAAAAAGAAATAGTGGTCCATTCGCTCGAATTAAATTTTCATTTCCTTCCCTTTCTAACCAGTTTTCGGAAAATCGAATCGAAGCGAATCTTTTCGATTTCGTATTCATTTTTTTCTTTTTTCCTTTTCCTTTTTGTTGAAACGCGATTAAAAAACGCGGGGACCGTTTTGCAATAAAATGGACAACTCTTTATCGACAATTCTTTATGTTCATACAGAATTCATTTTCCAATTCGTATCGATATTTTTCCAATCTTTTGCGAAGTGTCGACGTCCCTGTCATCGGTAGATTTCAATTTTTTCATCAGTAGTTTCCTGCCTCGAATCGAAATTAAAATTCTAGATCCTCCCCAAGGATTCTGTTATCGAATTTTAACGATCGACCAGAATTCATACGGATCTCGCACGCGAATGGACGTTGGAATGTTAAAAGCTATAAAAGAAAAAGGAAACGAAAAGAAAAGAAAGAAAAAAGAAACGGATAATTCCAATTTCAAATTTTATTTCGACATTCAAGATGGATACGAAATGTCTACTTTCTCCAGAAGTAAGATTAATATTTCCCTCTCCCTCTTCAACTCTAACTTTTCCAACGGAACATCGCATAATCGATAATTAATTAATTATTCGCAAATTCCAATGGATATTTATTTTTATATCGAAAAAAATTGTCTTCACGCGGCACGAAACTCCGACGTTCACTCACTCGCGATATCGAGGATATCGAAGTCGAAATTGGTAATACATATTGAATTTCCGGCTTGATGTACATGCGCGGATGCGCATACGTGATACTAGATTAAAATTTTTATTAAAACGTGCAACACGTAATGATTTGACGATTCGATGAATTTTCATTGTTCGTGGCGCTCCATTAATTTGATATTACATCGTTCAATTACGCCATCTGGCGTTCGAACGGAATTGTTTAATCTGTCGGCAAGTTAATTAATCTGGACGATTTAATAATCTGTGTTAATAATATTATTTGTAGTAATTAAAGCACGTTGTATACGTTATATATAGGATTATCAAAATTAATCCGACCGAAATGTAACCTGCTTCCTTTTATATTTGTTACACCTAATCAATTAAACGAGAGATTATTAATTAGAACGTTAGAAATTTCAATACGCGTACATATTAATACACGATATAAACGATAATGGATATTCCCGTTAATGTATCAGTTAATGACCTCCGAAAGGATGGAAGTTATTCGTGAAATGTCATCGAAATCATAACAAGAGTCGTAATCGTAAAAAGAAACGATTCCGTCTCGAGGACAGAGATATCGAATTTGTTCGTGTTTTTCTTTTATAACTAAATGTATTAACTTTTCTGTAGCGAAAATTTGCTTCGTTGTTATCGTCGCCCAATCTTGGAACGGAAGGAGGAAGGCATCGAGGAAAGGCTTGTTGTTCAACTTTCTTTGATTAACACTATAACTAGAGAACGGGATCAGGAACTAATTTATCTTTTATTTACACGACGGAGAGTGGGGGAGGGGGAGAAGACGAAAAAGAAGATGTCGCCTCTTCAATTCCCTCTTCCTTTGATTATATTTCGCGTGTCGCCAAAGAAAGTTCTCCGGTTAATGCTGTCTCAATATTTATACCTCCCTCAAGCTAATTGTTCAAAAGAGATTCTTTTATTTCAGCGTCTAGCCGCTCACCGTCACTTCTCGAGCACCCTCTCCGTCCTCCCTTGTCGCCGAATTGTAACTCGAGTTTGAAAGAAGAGTTAACCGGCTAATTCGAAACAAAACCGTGCGGTCAAGCTTGTTATTATTTATAACAGGGACGTTGCAATCAGTCGATTGATTAAATCACGGATCGTCCATAATTATAATTCTATTTCACTTGTCGAAACACGACAATGTCTTATGCCACTTTGCCTGGAAATTATTGATCTATGCCACTTGTCCAGGCCGTTGTTACGCCGTGTACCACTTGTCTGAATATGACTGCTGCATGATATACTCGTTTGCCCATTTAATGTTCCTGTTCCGTTTATCTGATCACAAATCGGTTTTTAAATATGGCAATTATTTAAGCCCTTAATGATAGTCTGAACAAACGTCTTATTCCATTTCTAGAGGATGATTAAAGGAAAGAGAGAGAGAAAAAATATCAGAGGAATAAAGATAGAAAATAAGAATAAGAATAAGAAAATAAAGTGATGAAAGAAGAGAGTTGAATTTGAATGTGACTGCTGATATACTTGTTCGTCCATTTACTGTCCCTATTTTTAAATCTGGCAATTATTTAAGCCCTTAATGATAGTCTGAACAAACGTCTTATTCCATTTGTGGATGATTAAAGGAAAGAGAGAGAGAGAAAAATATCAGAGCTGGAATAAAGATAGAAAATAAGAATAAGAATAAAAAAATGATGAAGTGGATGAGGAAAGGAGAGAGTTGAACTTGAATGTGACTGGTATATGATATACTCGTTTGTCCATTTACTGTCCCAGTTCTGATTACAACTGTCTTTAAATCTGGCAATTATTTAAACTCTTAATGATAGTCTGAACAAGTTTCAGCAAGCATCTCATTCCATTTGTCCATTTCCATTCAGGATGATTAAACGAGGAAAGAAAAAGAAAGAAAGAGAGAGAGAGAGAGAAATATGAAAGCTGAGGATAAGGATTGAAAATAAGAGTAGGAATAAGAAAATGGTTGGATAAAGAAAGGAGAGGGTTGAACAGGCCGATATGTGCCACTTACACACTCACACGTACCTGCGTCGTAATGTATCGCAATATGATATTATGCGGCACTCACAATATGACAGGGTATTATCCTCACGCAGCACAGATTTCCATATTGCGGCTAACGTGGCATTATGTGAAATCAACTGCATAACTACGAGTTTACCATTAAACATCGTTAGCCGTGGCTCTAAATGTACCTTGTGTCTCAATATCACAAAGAGTTTTCACGATGTTTTTTAATTCGCATCTTGCAAACATCTTGGAGTGGAATAAATAGAAATTTCTGGACAAGTATATTTTTTCCCTCCCGAAAATTATATTGAAATCGAAACGATTGAACGAAGAATCTTTTGTCTATTTCTCTATTGAATCTTGTTGAGAATTTTTTTTTAGAATTTTTATCAGACGTATAAATATAAATATATATATATGTACACGTGAACGTATAATTAGCGGCTATAAGGGAAGAGCTGTTTTAGTTAGTTTTTTTAAAAAAAGGAAGAAAAAAACGCGAAAAGAATTTCAAGTTTTAAGCTCATTATATCGGCTTTCTAATTATAACTGCTACATCGTTAACCAACGTTCAATTTACCTTATTATCCTTTTACAATAAATATGTACAACGATATCTCGCCCTCTATAATATTTTGTATATAATTAAACGTTACATGAACGTAAGAAAACATGGGATCCCTCTTTACTCTTTATGGTTTCGTCGCAATAATAAAGAGAAGAAAAACTATTGCTACGTGCACGCGATGAAAACTTCTCCTTTGTGTAGATAAATGTCTCGGTGTCTCGGAGTGGTGGCGCCATTTTATAGCGCGCGAGAAAGAGAGAGAGGGAGAGCCAGAGAACTTAAAAGAAGTAATATTTCTAAATTCCAGCCTAAACTTGCCTAACTTGTCTCGTGACAACGTTTGTACATACAAACGGAAAGCTACAAAAGCGTTATCGAGGATTTAAATACTTTGCAAGCTTAAATCAACCTCGATGTTTACACGTTATTTACACGTTTTGCATCAGAGCTTGAAAGAATATATATACTTTCACCAAAAAAATCGATCAGATTATCAGACTTGTAAATATAAAAACATAACCAAATTATAAATCACTCTTACCCCTCATAAATGTTCAAAGAAATTTAATTAACGATTTTTGCAAACTACTTCAAACTTTACAACCATATATATATAAAACGATCATACTTCAAGAAAGAGAATATTTGCGATTAACGTAGCAGTGAGTGAAAGGTGTCTATAAATAAAAAGGAAAAAGAAATGTTAATGCTCGAATAATGGCACGAGTTATCGCGGCAATCATCCAACCGGCCGGCCGTTGTTTTAATATATGGGCCGTAAAAGCGTACCTTGTATCGAAACTCGGAAGTATAGTTGCTTTTAAAACGGATGCCCGCGCCCCGCGTAAAACTTTCTTGTTGAATGATAGGTGGGAGTGTCCGGAAGTCGGTGGCATAGCTCGAGCCCGGCCAACGTGAATTACGAATTCCTTTGTTCGTCCTTTGAAGAAGGTACGCCCTTGCCGGCATCGAAAGAACGTTGAAACGAAATAGAAAAAAAAAGAAAAAAGGAAGAAGAAAGAAGAAACCCGCATCGCCCGATACCATGCTCAAGTTTTTCTCTACTTTTTGCTATTTTTCAATTATACATCCATCGTGGAAATCGGCACGATCGTGTATATCGTTTTAACCATCGTTTCGATTAAATTACGGTGCAGAGATTTTTCTAAATAATATTCCAAGTATTCGATGATTCTTATTAAATGGTAGAGAGAGACGAAGAAATGGAAGGAAAATTAAAAAGTAGGGGACACGTAAAACCAATCGATCAATTATAATTTGAATAGAGCAAACTAATCCAAAATATCGTGAATAATACGGTTGGTTGATTTATTTGGTATTGGAGGTTAAAGAAGAGAATTTCTCTTCTATCTTCTAATTAATTCCTGGGCCAAGGAATAATCGATGAACCAATGTCAAATCCCGGTTGACGTCGCCTCGAACGAGCTTTTAATTCTACCACAGATATAATTAAACATTCGAGTCGAACATCGGTTCGAGTATATCTATATATATATATATATATCTAATCGAAACGAAAAATGGTTACTCGTTACTTAATTAATAATCTTAATCGGCGACAATTCGGTTTTATTGGCCCCCGATCGATCGACGAATCGAAAACCGATCACCGCGTGGCTTCCCCTCACCTGATTTCTTTCTATCCAGGAATTTCATTTACCAAATTAAGGTTTAACGTTCGAATGAGTAACCGGACTTATTATTCGAATCGTTCGTTCGTCATTTCCTCTGTACATTCACTCTGTACGTTGTACGATATTAAAGGATGAGGATGACGACGACGGTGGGTCGTTAATTTTTCTTACATCTACACTTTTCAAGGAGTAGTAGGTAATTTATCGATAATTTTTCTTAATTAATGAAAGGGATAATTTTTTATTATTTTGTCTTTTTTTATCGTTTATTCTTAGTAAACTATCCCAAACTCTAGATGGATTCTGGAGGATGAAAAAACAAAAAATAAGTCATAATTTCTGTGTTGAACATTGCAGTCGATTAAGACGAATCGAAAAGCATTTTGGTTTCGAGTAAGTTTCACCATTTTTGTGCAACAAGTCAATTGATCGCATCAACGTAATTTTACGTAAAAATCACAGATGTGTATGTGAAATTTCGTATCCAGACGATCCGGTTAATCCTTGCTCGAGAAAGAATAAAATACGAGAACGAAACATTGAATATTTCACGCGGATGAGAAATCGTTGTGTGCTCTTTATCCACTCCACTTCTCTTCCCTCCCAATAAATCCCTTGCTTCTTCGTTAATAATATTGACAAATGCGATAGAACAAAGTTGCCAATTAATTTGAGGGAGGAGAAAAATCGATCCTTCTCCTCGATTTCAAAACGATTTTTTACAAAGATCGTGCAGCTTGTATTTGGAGTTATATCTTAATGAAGATATAATTTCCAAAGATAACTGTGCGGTGATCGATTATCCTAGGTGTTACACCTGTAATTGAATCCTTTGAGAACGATCTTAGTTCCCTGATTAATTCTCAGACGGCTAAGACGTCGGTCTAGCCTCGATCCAATAGTTAACGGCGAAGTTAACGTCTGTATTTAACAGTGTGTATAATTAATCGGGGCTTCATATCTGTTGTTCCGATTCTCCTTTTATCTTAGCATTACGGAAAGTTTCTCTATTCTGTGTACAGATTTAGCACTAAATATTGTTTTTTTTCAAATATATATATATTTTCAGCAAGAATTATTTTTTTTTCAATCGACTCGAAAAGTTGGAGGAGTAAAAAATGTTATTTGGCACTAAATATTGCTTTTTTCAAATATATATATATATTTTTTTAGCAAGGATTCAAAGCAAGATTTCACGTTTCACTTGACAATTATTACTTTTTTTTTTCAATCGACTCGAAAAGTTGGAGGAGGAAAAAATGTTATTTTCCCGTATCTCTTTACGTTATTATTTGTGTCAACCGGTGTAGGGTTCCTTGAAAATATACCACGCCGTGGCGCAGTGGGAAAGTTATAAAATTCAACCTCTTAAAGAGGAGCAAGTACATAAATTTACAGTTCACAAGAAAGTTGTACATTGAGGCTGTGCAAAGAGTGTTGCAGCGTCATAAAGAAGAACGTTTCCTTGCGTTTTTTCTGCGTTGCGAAGGTAATGATATCATTAGTAACTATGATGATGGCACGGGTATAATTGGTAACACGACACCTTAGCGCTGCGTGAAACTTTGAGACAGTTTGTATAAAATATAAACGAAGGCTAGTAATTATTTTCTAACGTTAATGCTGCTTACTAAACTTAACTTTTTTTTCTTCTTCTTCTTCTTCTTCTTGCTTCTTCTTCTTCTTCTTCTTCTTCTTCTTTTTCTCTCCCCGTTTTCTTCCTTTGTGAGATTAATAAACGATAATTAATACGATGGCCTAAAGCAATCACGGTAAATTGGAAACTGTGAAATTTCGTTATCACGCATTGGCGAATCATTTATATTTCAACATTCTTTGAGAACGTGATTCGAATATTTTCCAATTTTTTGTAACTCGAGAAAGAGAAGAATAATTCAATAATTCGACATTTTTCCGTAATTTTATCTATTTGTCATTTTCAGATTTCCGCCCATAGAAGAGTTTCGAAGAGTAGATGGTGTTGCTCGAATAAAGGATTCTTAGAAATCGAGATTATTTAGAGAAAAGCTTAGAAGCTTTCCGAAGAAGCGTCTATCTATTACTCACGTGTTAGTTAGCCGAGTAAATAAATATGAAACTCGTAAGCTCGTCATCATTTATCCAATTTAATCGAGGGGACGGGAAGAAGGATCATTGAAGGATAATGATAGATTTTCTCCAGGCAGCCGGCCGCAATTGGGTTATCCGTGTATAGGAGTATTTACCGGCTCCCTGTACCGTTGCGCCACTCCATCACTTAGGGCGTTTTCTCCATCGAGCTCCCCCGGGGAACCCCCCGAGATTATGTCCCGAGCGAAGAAGGAAACTTGGCGCGAGCCGGGTTTCAAACGCGTCCCAAATGTTTCGAATATCCGCTCGAACGGAACCGACGATCGATCTTTTCCTGAAAACGAGCGGAGAGAGGCCGATTCAATGATCGGTCGATTTTTAATCCCCGTGAAATTCTTCTCCGTCACGCCTCCACGATCCAAATATTTTCATCCTCTTGGAAGGGATCGTGTCTTTTAAGATACGATCGATGGAATCGGATCGGAATCGGATTTCATTCGGCTGTCTCTTCGAAATTTCGATCGTCAGAATACCAATTCCCCCGATAAACGTCTAAGTCGATTCCTTCACCTGTGCAACCTATGCTTGTTACACAACGATAATGTGCGTAATAGTTTTAATTGCCGCTTCAAATTTTCCGAAACTCGTTACACAGCACGCAAATACAAGTGGAACCGGATAACTATTATAGCGATTGTCACTGTGTTACCATTATTCCCGGTTAATTAAAGATTACACTCTGCGCGATCGAGCAGCAGGGGGGGAGCAGGTATTTTACGAACCCCTCCGTGACAATCGTTTCACAACGCACACGAGTATACGACAACGTGAGCGTGGTATAAAAAACGAGAGCAAAAAATAGAGGAAAGTAAAAAGAAAGAAAGAAAAAAAAATAGATACTTTTTCCAATACTATATACGAAAAATCGATCAAAAATTGGAAAAAGAAAAAAAAGGGGGGAAAAATCTATCATTATTATTCCAATCACGTACAATCGCGATATCTCATGTGCGTGACGCGTGTTTTTTTATTTTTTATTTTTTTTAATCTCATTTCTTCTTTTCTCTCTCTCTCTCCCCCTCCCCTCTCTTCTCTATTTTTTTCGTCGCTGTCTAAGCAAACGCTGTCTGATCCCAAACGTATTTATTTGCTTACGTAGGCTCGTACGTAACGTGTTTGTGACAATAGGCCGGATGATTGAGTGGAAATTTAACGATTTACTGGGTGAAAAGCTGAATCGAATTCATCGTCACGCCTCCCCGCGCTTGATACAATATTAAAGAACAATGGGGGCAGATGGGTCGGAGGCAGGCGGTGTCGGGGGGAAGGGGGGCGATATGGAATCAAAGAGTGGAATTAGTAGTGGTATTGTCAACGATAAAGGTTAATTAACCCCTCCCTCCGCCTCCTCCGCGTGGAAAGAAGAGGAATACGACTCGCGTGATTCCGTGAAACGTGTAGCAGCAATAGCAGTGGTGGTGGTGGTGATGGTAGTGGTGGTCGATCGTGCGACACGCGCGGATATAATAGATTACTAATTAATTGGCAATTAGCGATTTATATCGAACGATGAATATTTCTTCTCCTTCCCTATCTATACAATTCGGGATCGATATATGTTTCTCTCTTTTCTTCCGTTTGAGGAGGGGGGTACGAGCTTGGGATGTATTTCTAGAGATTTTTTTTTCTTTTTCTTTTTTTCTTTCTTTTTTTTTTTTTAATATAAATATAAGATAGAGGAGAGGAATATGATTTATTCGATGAGATAACGTTAGGGTAGAACGATAGATAGTGGGATTTTAATCGGTCACTGGAATATCGGGAATTAATTTGATTCGATTGAATCTTAATTAAACTGTCGATATGTGAATTCCTTTTTTTCGATTTTGTTCCGAACGATTTATAGTTCTCGCTTTTTCTTCCTTTTTTCTTTTTTTTTTTTTTTTTGGTTTGGTTTGTTTTGTTTTCTTTTTGCGGGCAGTTAGATTTATTTATGGGAATTAGATAGATAAAGTATTGAATAAGAAGAGGAGAGGAGCGAAAGAGGAACGGAGCGCTGATTGTATGAAAGGGCGATAAAATTGATTAATTAACCTCTCATCTACTTGGAGATATAACCTTCTCTCCTCTCCTCTGTAGTGTTCGCTTAGATCTTTTTAAAATTCCCTTTGAACGAATTATTTTCCATTTATTATTTTAATCATACCGATATAAACCATAACTCTTGATTTAATGCAACAATTTTTTTTTATCTCTACGTCACTTTCATAACAAACCAAGAGAAATAAAGAGATATATCTCTTCTCCTTCTCTTCCTCTTCCTCTTCCTCTTCTTCTTCTTCTTTTTTTATTATTACCATCAAAAAAAGCAAAAGGTGGTAAAAATAACCGACAATTATCGAAATAATACTTTTATCGAATTTTTAAGGTCAGGATGCCAATTAAAAAAAACCGATACCTAGAATAACGAATATCGAACGAAATTGGACTGTGCCATTACGCGAAACATAATATTAATTGATGCAACTCGGATATTTTTTTCTTCCCCCTCCCCCTCCTCCTCCGGTTTGATTCATAATAATTTCTCGATTTTTCAATTTCGAACGAATTCCCCAAAGTTATCGCGTAACGAACAATTGCACGCCAACAATAATAAAAACAAATTATTAAAATGCCCGCGTAAATTGTAAATCATAGGAAGAGATGGAATTATTCATCCCCCTGGTTTATTAAAAATTTGATATTAAATAAAATATCTCGTATCCAAGGCGCATTGCATATTTAAAAACGAGAGTTTCCACGACTCTCTGCACCTTGCCCCGTAATTGGCGCGATACGCGAATCGATCGATGAGAGGTTTGGCTTTGTGGCCGCCAGGGAAATTAAGAAATTAGATGAAATTTCTCGCTTATCTTTAAAACATTCCGTCGCGACTGATGATTCCAAATTATTCGCTTTCTTCAAAGCATTCGGCTCGAACCGAGCGTCGAACGTCGGGTCAGTGACTGACTGTCGGTGAATCAATCCTAAGGCGCCATTAACTCGTGCCTCGTCGTCCGTTTTATCTCTTAACCTCATCGCGCATTGTTTCGCCCTGTAGAAACGCAACGCGGACACGTTGAATCGATATGTTTGTAGAGTAAAGAAGGAGGTGGAAAAAGACGCTTCTTCTTCTTCTTCTTCTTCTTCTTCCTCTTCTTTTTTCTTTTCTTCTATCCAACTCTCATCGATAAAATTCGCGCGTCGAATAAACAAATGAATCAAACGCGATTGATACCACCACGGGGGGCTTCTCTGTGTTTGTTTCCGGTTAGTTACGCTTCCCGGAACATTTGATTTGGACCCGAGTCGAATTCTGATTTTCCCTCCATTTGTAAAAATTATATCTCCATCCTTCTGGAAATGCTGCAGAAATATATGTAATGCAATAATAATCTGTTTAATTTTAGCTCGAAAGAGCGGAGAAGCAAAGCGGGGTGGATCTTGAAAGAGAAGGAAAGATCCGAGTCGAAAAGATCCCTTTTTTAATTATTCGGCTATTGTGGAAGGGAGAACCGCGGTTTAAGAGAGGGGAGGGGAAATATATAACTACACTCTTTACATATTCAAAAGCGCTCCTCCTCCGTTGTTTGCAATTATAATTGATAAAGAAAGAACGAATCGAGTTTGTCGATAGGGATCGGCGACAGGCGAGAAAGGAGAGGAATAAATTCATCCCGAGATTAATTATCGACACACCTGATACAATCACAAATCAGGCGAAAATTGACATTTTTTTCTCCCCGACACGATGGGACGTTAAAACCTTTGAATTTCAGTTTTCATTGATCCTCGCATTCCCTCCACTATTTCCCTCCAGTCGTTGGAATTAGTTCGGGGATATTTTTACAAGGGAGGAGGGAGGGGTGCATATTGTGAAAATAGGACGAAAATTGCAGCGTTACGTGGGGGATACGCGTGCGAAACTTGCTGCGCATAACTGTTTAAATGCAGATGAAGCATTGGCGGGACGTTTTCGAATAGAGTGATTTAAATCAACTAACCTTCCCCTCCTCCTTTCGGCCCACCTCTCCAGGCTGACCTTATATGTAGATAATACAACGGAAGGGGGGAGGGTGGCAGCAGTGGTCATAAATCTCGTAAGGAAATTTCGTTGGGAAGAAAAATAGTTCTCCTTTATATGTGTGTACGTGTGTGTGTGTATACAGTGATTAATTGATTTACGAGGAACGAGATGCGCCTCGTCGTGTATTACCTCTTCTCTCCCTGCTTATGCGCATATATATATAAATATATATATATATATACGTGATTTTGTGTGTAATAACGTGTAAGGAGGGAGAGGGGGAGGGAGTGGTTCCGTTTTCACGTTCCGTGTGCATCGTATTAAGGATCATATTAGATCGAAAGGGTGTAGGGTGGATTCGGTGGTGGGTGGGAAAGTGGATGTTGCGATGTTCAAGGTTTCGCGTGAAATATACGAGCCGTTGAAGGATCGGTTTAATGGTAATTTAATAGCGAGGGGTTCGGCATCGTTTCGCACGATGATAATTAAATATAATAAAATGTTGGACGCGATTCGATTTTTTCGGATGTTTCTTTTTCCGTTGGAAACGAACGATAATGCGATGAGGGACGGAGGATAAGAGAGAGGAAGAGAGAAATAAATGTAGATCATGTCGGCGAAACACTGGTGGCAAACAACACTCCCGCTTTTGAACTCGTTACTACGTGCACGGATGACACGTGCACTTTTTTTTTAACGAGACTTTTCCGTGACAAGTCTGGCGTTGTCGTCCGACCAACTTGCTCCGACTTGCTTTTACCTACATCATATACGTTCGACTGTCGTTCGCGAAACAAGTCGTTTAATTAATCGAACGAGCTCGCTCCAACGATCGGATCGCATAAATTTATTATCGCGGGTGTTGATATATTTATAATACGTTTATTGCGAAAAGGAAAAGGGAGGAAACGTTTTTTTCTTCTTCTTCTTCCTCTACTTTTTTGATCAAGAAAAAAGACCGTTGGTCCAAAAGACCGAAAGGGAAGAACATGTTCTTTTGTGGGAAGAACATTATTCCATCAGAGTAGAAAAGGGAGTGGAGAAAAGGGAGCGTGTGTATTCATATTCTCATATGAGAATATTTAAAAGAACTGACACCGTCTCTTGGCCGGCGTTGCTGCACTTTTCAAAAAAAATCTTTTCTCTTCCCTCCCCCCTTCCGAACTTTCTTCCCTTTTCGAATTTTCTTTACTCTATTTCCAGTTTCCCTCCTCCCCTCTACCCGCTCTTCTCTCTTGTCTCTCCACTCAAGAGGATCTTCTCGCGCGGCGTTGCAACGCTATCCCGCGTGAAAATAAATCTTTCTCTCCAAAATTTCCTTTTCCGCCGCGCGATACTTACTCCGCTCTTGTCTTTTATCCATTTTCTTTCTTAAAAGAGAAGGAAAAAAACACGAAGACGAGCGTTTATATATATTATACGTTTTTTTTCTTTTGGTGAAACGATGAAAGTAATTTGGAGGGAATGAAAAATGAAAAATGCCAAGGGCAACGGGGGGCGCAATGAATCCAATAAGCTGTCGCGCGCAGAAAAGACACGGGGAACTGTATTCTTTTTTCGAGTGGACGTACAATATCGGCAATGAAGAAAAGAGGAGAGAAAGAGAGAGAGAGAAAAAATGTAGATTTTTATGTTACAATCAACCGGTACGCGTTGTAGCCGATATCCGGGCTCAGCGATACCCGGACAATAGAAGCCAAATGAGAGCCGCACGATGCGGGAACACCGCTTGTTCCCACCCTACGCGCCTCCACCTCCCTCTCCACCCCTCTTTCTCCATCTCTTCGGTCAACAAATAAATTTGTCGCGCCCCGTTACCCAGATTTTAATGTATTCCACTATGCTTCCTCGCCGTCAACTCAGCCTATTATTATCGTCCAATTGCGGAGGAGGAGATTCGCGAAGAAGAAAGAAATCGACGGAAAATGAGTGGAACGAGTGGTGTTATTTTTTTTAACTTCTCCACGATTGATATATCATTTGGAGGCGATGGAACGGGGGGAAAGATTGGAAGATTTTAATCTGCTCGTGGATAATTTTACGATTGGTAAAATTATAGAAAAGATATATTATGTATTTGTTCGTTTCGTGATCATCGCCACTTTTGGGATTGTTCGAGAAAATGGATTTCGCAATGGAGAGGATGTGAATGTATTTTTCGTCGTCAACTGTTTACGAATTCGATTTATATATATATATTTTTTTTTATTTTTATTTTTAGTGAGATGTTATTCGACAGTAACGTTAATGGGGTGAGAATTTAGCTGCTCGACGGCCAACGAGATTGTGCGTTAATCCGTGTAATAGTAATCATAAAGTTATTGTATAATCTGTCAAGTTTACCACTTGGAAACTGCCATAACTTCCGCGTCAGTTCGAGAAACTCGCTTTTGCAAACTTATCACGTCTCGAACTCTGCCGATGCGTGACTTAACCAAGAGTTTGGAATATTTGTGGTTAAAGGAGAAGATTTTGACAGTTTATAAGAATTTTCACAATCCCTTGTGAGATTGTCTTTTCAAAAAAAAAAAAAAAAAAAGAAATTATAAATTATATTGTATATAATTGATAAAACGTAATTGTTTCAAAAATTCCACGTCTTCTATAAGCAATAACGAGAGAAATGATTTTAACGAATGAATAAAATTAATGGAACTAAAAGTGACGAGAGGATAATAATAACGAATGGAAATTTCGTATAAAATTATACGCGTAAAAAATATTTTTCAACGCAATTTTCTCGATCAAATTAAATTTTTCTTTGCGAATAATCATTATGCGTTCAAAAGTGAACAAAAAAAAAAAAAAGAAGAAAAAAAATAAAAAATCGATCTTGATGTTTTTCGAAAAAGTGCAAAATATGTAAAATACGAAAATAAATAATTTAATTTATGGAGAATATATATATTTAACAGAAAAACGAGCAACTTTTTCCATTTCCTCGTTAATTTTAAAATTTAAATAATACAAAGTTATCTTTTTTCGATAAAGAGCGCTTAATTACGTTTCAATTATCAACTTTCATAAATCCACTTAAAGATTAATTTTTTTTCCCTCTCCCCCCCCCTTTTTTTAAACCGTATTAATTATTTCAATATCCCTTTTAATTATGATCCACGTTCGTTTCCTGTAATTTTATAATATGTAGGTTACAGAACCGCATATACATGTATGTACATTTCCAGCGTGCCCCTGTTTTGTATACTAATAATTATTGCTGAATCGCAAACGAGCGGGTTATATGCAGGTGTGCATGCGTAGAGGGAAGCATAAACCACACGGGCTACAAATATGAGGTATAAACGGCGATTAGTGGGCAAATTTTCGGCATTGTTTCATTGGAATTCGGTATTATCGTTCTATATATATACGTACCGTACACAATTGTACGTATATGTGTGTTTGGCCACGTATTGAAAATCTGTTCATAATTTTATATGATTATTGAATTCTATAGATATCGAAATTAATCGCATTTATATATACATATAACGTATTTCTGTTTCGCGCATATATATATATAGATAGAATACGCGTTTATCCGCCGATAACGTAACGCGTCGTTTCTTTTCTCGAAGGATAAAAAATTAAATCATTGATTCATAATACGTTTCACCTTCTTCGATACGATTCGCTCGACAAAATGAAATGCTACACTGATTTTTTCCCCCCGCGAAATGGAATATTTTATTTTATTGTACCGATCACGTGACACGCTTAACATCGTGTCCATCCCTGGTAATTAATTCGAATTCCTCCAGTTTAATTTGACGCTGTGAAATTATTTAATGCGATTATCGTTATTTCAAGTGCGTCACTGTGCAATTTGATTCATCCTTGTAATCACGATACGGGTAAATTATGCAAATTAGACAGAGGGTATCTAAAAAATAATAATGTTGCAACACTCAAAAGTGTCGGTAATAAATAATTCTGTAATTCTTTTTCTGGGGATAATTTATACAGCAATATTTCTTCGAGCAATATATAACTTTCGCTCACGGTTTTATTCATTGCGCGACGAGCGAGATATATGCGATAGAGGCGATTCGATAGTAGTTTTTTTTTCGTTAAAAAAATAAATATATTTATCCGTTAATACTCGATAGAATATTTTCTTCGACGTGTACATCCCTCGAATTTGTTCGTGTCCCGGCTTGATTGCTCTTTATGATTTGTGCAGTCTTTTTTCTCTTTTTCTTGATAACTCGTTAACGAAGTTTTCGCAAAGAGAAGCATCGCTTGAAAAATTACTCGGACGATCTGATCGGTTTATTCGATGTTTCCACATTTTCGGGACATTTTTATACGAAACGAATCTTAACTCTCTAGCATCCGTACGAGTTCAATTTATATATTTCATCTTCTTTTTCTCATCTTTCATCGCGATATACGATCGATCAGAAGAAATCGTTACGTACGTAAATTTTCACGCGCGTTCCTCTCGCGCCAATTCTTCGTAAATTCGTCGAAAGTTGTTCCAATTGTTGGGGTAAAAATAATAAAAGAAAGATATAGCTTACGCCACGAATCGTTGACGTAGAGAAACATTAGGATATTGAACGCAATTTCTCCTCTGTAGGGCTGCAACCCAACATCGTTGCTAGCCTTTAAATTTTCACGCGAGCTCGCGTTACGTCAACGAGATCAATTTATTCGATATTGCAGTCCAATTTCGCGAACTCGACCTATAATTAACCAATTATAGTTTCGAATCAAGTAGAAAAACTCAAGAAGAAGCTTCTTGAGTCGTTTCAGAGTTGTATTTTCACTTCGTTCTCCTTTCTCTCTCTCTTTTTTTTTTTTATTTCAGGATTTTACACGTTCGACATTTCGACGGGAGGCTTTGTTAAAAGCCTCTTCTCCTCTCCCACTCTCTTTCCCGTTTATTTTATTTCAAATTTTTACGCTCGATATTTCGGCGAGTTTTTTCAAAAGATTACGATCGAATCGATTTAAATGCCTTCCTCGTCCGTTTCGCTCGTCGCCTCTATTGCCTCTTCTTTTACCGTTCCGTAATCCATCCCTAATTGATCGGTCACTCACGATATCCAATTTACATCTGCCCCCGTTCCCTATTAATTCCCCTTTGCAAATTGCACCTTCTCAGTACGAAACGCCGCCGTTGTAAAAATACAACGAACACTCGTTTGCGCTTGGCTTTTCTATTAATAAATCTCTAAAAAAAAAATTAAAAAAAAAAAAGTACACAGAACGTTGTAACTTTATCCTAAAAATAGAGAAAGAAACATATACATACACACATATACATATATATATATACAAAAAGATAGGAAGGATCCTGGTACATGTTTCAAAAAATCAACGTCGAAAAGTAAAAGGGGAGGAGGAGCGGAAATATCGGAGGGAAAATGTTAAGTAACAAAGAAAGGAAGAAAAAAAAAATTTGGCGGACAGAGTCAACATTTTATTATTATTATTATTATCCGTCCACGAAGAAGACGTATTCCCCCGTGCACGAGCCCATTTAAAAGTGGCCAGAGACGGGATCTCCTTCCTCTCTCCTGCTCGCCGCTCACCGCCGCCATTGTGTCGCCCTTTTTTTCGCTCGCCGGGCTTGGCCGCTCGCTCATGACGTCCAATTCATTTTTGCATTCGTTTCGTACCGATGCTTGTAAATTGGACTTGCTGTAATTCAAAGAGAGGGAGAGAGAGAGAGAGAGGAAAACCGAGAAGGTTTGGGTAATCCCGACCAAACGCCAGTCAGCAAATGTCCCCGGCTACGTCCAAAACGATACGACGTGCACGCGTGCACACACCACCGGTTTCACCGGTGGCTGGAGAACGGAAAGAGACAGAGAGAGGGAGGAGGGTGGCGGCAGAAATTCGAACCGCTTTGCGACCGCATCACAGTCACGGGTACGTGAATGCGCGCCACGAATGGCGCACACATGACCACGATTCACCAATAAGCCGCCGTATTAATCACAGTTTCAGAGTGACATTTTGTGGAGTGTCGACCGAGCCGCCGGTTCAGTTTTAAATCAGCCTGGATTATAATAGGACTGTTCTTCTTCTTCTTCTTCTTATTCCTCTTTCTATTCTTCAACTTCTTTCTCTTCTTCTTCTTTTGGAACTGTCGTCGTTGAGCACTTGATCGGCACCGAGTTACGGATGATGAGGGGCGATAAGCTAGTACCGAGCTACTTAGGGATTTGTAGGGTATCATCCTCCGATCGAGAATTGTGAAAAGGTTTGCATTTCATTGTGTATCTTATTATTGGTATTTTGTGGAATCGTTAATTCGATGGGACAATACGTTTTGTTGAATTTTTCGAAACTTTCCTATTTTCTAATCGGGAGAGAATTTTTTTACGAATTTTTTGATAATTTGCCATCCAATTTGGGATTAAATTATTTACAGAAGGAAGTTGCCGGTCATAATGAAATACCTGATAGCTTTGATATCATCTTTGAGCGAATAGTTGGCCCACTTACGTATATAATAATCGAGCGCGTAACATACTGTACGATCCTCGCTCCTCGATCCACGATCCCGATCGTTGTTTCAACGGAACGTGTAAAAATAGTGTTTAATCCTTCCTCAATGTGAGCACAATTTATAGATAGGTTCCTTTATCGTTAACAACTCCAGAGCCCGCACATTTTTGAGCGCTCAAAGGAAGAGTATACAACGCATGTATTTTTAACTCGCGTTTATAAAGTATTTCTTACATCATTTATTTGTTATGCAGGTCTTTCTACGTTTTAACTGTTATTTATCACAGTAATTTTAAATACGAATAATGCTTCATATCTGGTGAAGCGTTCTCCTTTGTGCAATGCTTTATTTCGTCTCGCCTTTTCCTATTATCGTTTCGACCGTTTTTAATTCCTCGTAGAAACGAGATGTAAATATGCAATGCGTTAAGAAACGTGTAAAATCATTTATTAATCAAGTGCAAAGGGTTAACCCTTTCCCACAACAAAGAGATAAAGATGGATAAAGGAACCAATTTCCAAATCAATGCTCCTTATTAATTTGAGATAACTACGATCCACGCGGCGACTTTCCAGCAGGTTGAACCTTTCTTCTTCTTTCCCTTCGTCTTTACCTCCTCCTCGTATCCGGCGTTTGTTAACACGTAACTGTTTACGATCAGATGAAACGAATGCAATGTAATTCCGTTTGATTCGAGGCTGGACCCCCCTCTCTTCCGTGGCCGTGGCCCCGTGTTGTCCGGCGGCGGATTGCTGGAAAAAGGAGATAAACGAATTACCCCGTTCGCCAAACAAAACCCCCATTATTTGTGCCGGCGTGGCTCAGTTCGTTACGCAAGACTGTGCCTGCCTCATTCCGCTCGACGCAGCTTCGCCGCCTGGATCGATACCCGTTCGAAAAAAAAAAAACAGGCCACTGCTAATACTGGGGAAAAAAAAGAAGAGAGAGGGGGGGGGAAAAAAAGAGTCGCTCACCCAAAACTCGATTGTGTTCGAACACGTGACGGAGGCTTAGATGTAAAAGGATGGCGCGAATCGGCCGTTTCGTTGGCCGAGTTCGATGAGAATGGATTTGGATATGTTTCCGCTTGTTGTTATGATTCCTTTTTATGCTGTTTCGAGGGGGAGAAGAATTTTCGGCGACCCTTTTCTCCCGCTGGAAACCCTCCAAGGATAATAAATTGATACGCTACTTTCTGTATTAACCGGGTCAATAGGTTGGAAGAAGATTCTCGTTTCCGGGTCGGAGAGTCGAATTATTTATGATGAATTTTCGCGTCGAATGTGCCGATTATTTCGCGATTTTTCACGAAAGATTCCGAATCTCTTGCAATTTTACAAATTTTCTTCCGGATGCTCGGAGAGATATATATACCTGGAAATGGAAATTGGTATTCCATTCCTTTCTAACGAATGTGCGACGCCAATTTTGCTTGAAACTGGCCGGGTCCCTGCACACGTAGGAATACACGAGAGCACGGTTGATTAGACCTTTGTCGGTCTATCGATCGGAAATAAGTGGGCGATCTGTCATGTTGACAACATGTGCAATTTCGCCTATATATATGTATATAATGAAATAACTAGGGAGGGGAGTAGATGCACGCATGTATTCGCCGAGGTGTGTGTACGGCCGCCATATACCCGCGGCACACTTGGATCGATTAATATTTATATGGAGGGGCGCGTGTATACAATTATAAATATATGCACTTTATTACGAGAATTGATTTTGCAATTAGTTTATCTCTCGTCGATGATACAACGTCAAACAGACCCCCGCCTCGTTAAAGGGCCGCCTCATCCTTTCTTCCCGGATGATTGATACAAACCGCCGCCGATCATTTTTTCCCCGCCGATCTATGGGGATTTATCTCGGTGGAGTGTATCGGTGTAATCTATTTACGTTACGTTAATATGCAAAGTAACGGCTTTATCGAATTATTCAATTATCTTTATTTATTTGGGACAAGTGAACGATTATTAATGCGACAATTATTGATACGGAATACGGAAACGGTTTTAATACATGATGCAACTCGCTTCCGGCGTATTTCGAAAAATGATCCCGAACGAGAAATTCATCGGTTTTGATATTATCATTATCGAAAGAAGAAGAAGGAAAAAAGGAAAGGAAAAGAAAGGAATTAATCGAAACAAATCCTCTTTCTTCCGAAGATTGAAAATTATATAAATCTCGCTAAATACATCCATTAAAATTAATCTCCCCGGTTAATTGGCATCGAAGGTTGAGAATAATATTTCAAACGACGCGTCGATCAGGTATTAAACGTACACCCATCACAACTTTTCACGGAGTATCGTTCTTTCTTTCCTTTTTTTTCTTTTTTTATTGTTCTTTTCAACTAGGAAAGGGGGTGGACGAGAGAGATATCAAAGTTTACACGGAGGAATCTCGGTGTACACCGATTTTTTTCTTTTCCCTTTTCTTCTTTTCCTCCTTTTTTTTCGAACGACCGAAGGTCTGCTAATTAGCCACTAGATCTCGTTTTTTACCTCCGTCGTTAGCTGGGGCAACGGAGAGGGCCCCAGAGCCGCGGGGAGAGGGAAGGAGAGGGGGCAAAAGATGGTTACAGCCGATATAAGACCACTCGTCTTTCGAGTGGTGCTCGAAATTGGTTTTAATTAAATTTCAACAATACGTTTCCCTTTCGCGCTCTGACGATCTAAGCGAGTTATCGATATTGTTCCATCTGGCGCAGTCGCTTGTCAGAAGTCGCGTTATGGATGTCTCGATGCAGGGAAGGGGGGGGCGGGGCAAGCCCGCAATTTTAATTTGCGACGAAAAATAATGTTGCCAGGACGACGAGGAATAAATATAGCCGAGCTGTTATACACTTTGACGATTCGAGAAGGTGACGAACGATTCACGTGTATCGAATTCACGTTGTCGACGATTTTTCAAACGATATTTTTCCTTTCTCTCCGCGGTATAATGTTTTAATGGGGATTACAGCGGGGGAGGAGGATGGTAGGTGATATGCAAATCGTAATGAACATACGGATGTGCAGAAATTGCGGTGAAATATCGTGCGGATGTGAATATTGTTAACGCGCGTAACGAATAATAAAACGCGTTACACAGGACGTTTAAACGAGAGAGATTTGTTTTGCGAGATTTTGAAATTTTGATTCAAGACAAAGGGGGGAGGGGGAGGGGGAAAAAAAGAAAAACAGATTTTTCAATACGCTCGAAAGAAGACGAATATTCGAGAAGGGAATAAAATTTTATAACTGCCTCCCCTCGTATCCATGAGCGTGGTTATCCACTGAGCACTGTGCGAAATAGAGCACGTGATTGAAATCTATCAATTTTTAAGAGCGAATCTTTCCCGAATATTCACCCCTGTATTCCGCCATTCATTTTCTACAGCTTCGAGGCGCATACGCGATGCGATGGTCCATCCATGCGTCTCTCTTTTCCCTCGTTCATCCAATTTTCATTACACGCGTGCATCCTTTTTTTTCTTCGCCAACTTTATTTATTTCCAAGCCAGACGAAAAATCATCAAATTCCATCGAATACTTCTCTACGAGTGTTATATATTTTCCAAATTCTCTCTTCGATTTCGTTCCATTCCCCAATTTTATCTCAAATTTATCGCGATAATATATATATATATCCACAGTTGATCAGGCGATCGTTTTTAAGAAAACGATTGGGAGGGTTTATTTGCAACAACGTACAAGCTACGAGGTTTTGAAAGACTCGGATCGAAAAGTGGGGAAAGCAAGGGAAGTAGGGTGTACTGTAGCGCGTCTACGTTACTTTTCTTCAACGTTCGTTTTCTCTTTCATTCCCTACTCTCCCCGATTCAAACGAAATTTCCTGCAACTCTCTTATACCTCCCGTTCCACCTTGTTTACCTCATCATTCACGTTGCGTGTGTATATATATATATATATATATTTAATAAATTTACGCAACGTTCTTTTAATTTAATATCGCAACCCGTTTCCCCGCAGCGTATCGCAGCGAACAGTTTCTGCAAATTAAAGGAAAAAATCCTTTTTCCTCTCTTTTTCTCTCTCTCTCTCTCTTTTTTCACCCCCGCGTCGCGGAAAAATTAACCGAAAAATGTTACGACGTGCACGGTTACGATGAAACTCGACAAGGATGGGGGAGGGTGGAGAAAAAGGAAGAAGAAAGAAGGAAAAAATATTGCACATCGCTAATTTCACGGCTGCTACGGAATGAAAAATATATATATATACACATATATAAAATGATAAAGAATACATCCGGACGAAAATTACTTTGGTATCACGTCGAACGCCAACTATCGTATTTCTCCACTGTTTTTCACTGGGGGACGGGAGGGGAAGGGGTGGTAGGTGGCCTGCGCGATAGGGTTGACCTGCATTCACTCAAGCTCATTAATATCGCTTTTGCGCGGGGCTATCAAAAGGTGGCTTTCATTTTACATTTGCTGCACACGTAGCTTCCCAGCTTTGCCGTAGATAACGTAAATTATAACTCCCCCCTCCCGTTTTATATACAACTCTTTCCGACTCTTCTTCGCAAATTGCAAAATTTCCTCCGAGCGAGAAGAAGCACGCGTCACGCGTTTTCCTCTCGAAAAGACTTTTGTCTGGACCCACGATTTCCGCGTTTAAAATTCGGCCGCGGAAGGAGAAAGCTCGAGAAAGGAATTCTTTTAAAGGTAAACACTCGAGGAACACTACGAAGGAATCAGGGTAACTTCGTAATTTGTACCCAAGTGCCGCTACCTCCTCCACCATCCTCGAACGAAATGAAAGAAGTCCGCACGGCATTTAACGAGGGAGAGAGAAAGAGAAAGAGAGCGGAGGAGGAGGGCAAGGAGGGTGTTCTTGGGGGATCGCTTAAACGTCAATTAACATATTACATCCGGGTTTCGAAGACCTACATCGGTAATGTGATAATACATATTCAAATAAGGCTTTCGCATTTCGCGAAGAAGGGGGGGGAGAAGAGCGGAAGCGAAGGAGGTCGAGGCGCGAGATGAAAGATCGATAGAATAAAAGAGACCTGAGGGTGATCCACCTCCTCCTCCTCCTCTCTCCGACCGAAGCAATTACATTAAACTACATTAGACATCGTTAGCTTAATCAAGCTAAATTAGATTTGGTTTAATTAATTGAACTGTATCTTAAACCGTGTTGCGGATGGGATGGAAGTTGGAAGTTCGGGGACGTGTCCGTTGGACCTGTAATTGGCGAGTCGTGTGCGCACGTTCTCAGCCCGTGAACGTGAAATTCTCTGTCGTACGGAATGTATTTTCTATTATTATCGCATCGCGTTCTTCCGTTTTAATCGTTCTCGCGGGGAGCTCGCGCATAATTTAATTCTTCTTCTTTTTCGAATCGGACGGAAAGATGCGACGAGCTGTTCGCGAGCAGCGACAGGCGGCACGGGGCTGTATTCAACGCTCGGCCCGAATTGAAATTTCAATTTCACGCTTTATCGATTTCATCGTGGATAGTTACGAATTGCGGTCCGGTATAAGAATCACCAATCGATACAATTATATATATATATATATATATAAAATACGTCGAATGCAGCGTGTAATTAGTACGTTGCTGTCAAATGAGATTATATATCGTGGAAATGTCGAGACGATCGTTCTTGATCGTTTCCGATTACGCGCGATTGAATTTTTGACTTTCGAGGCGAGACGGAATTTCTTGTTTCTGAAGAAAATTTGAAAAATCAATTGCAACGACAAAAAGATTAAATAATTCGACATATCGTAGTTTAGAATTAGATTTAGAACTGGTAATTTGCCGTATGTTTAAATTTAGAATAACTTCCTTTTTTCCTTTTTTTTTTGATAAAATTATGGTTAATAAATGTTTCGAAACGAGGAAATAAATTAATTCCCGATGAGTGAAACGTATCAAAATGATCGAATATTTATTGAAAGGTAATTTAATTTCGTTACGAGATGTAAAAAGCTTTTAATTCGCAAAGTATCTATTTTAACGTTTCGTTTTCCATTTTCCCCTCTTTTTTCCCTTTTTTTAGAGAGTGTTTCATCGCCTTTCATCGGATCATAATAGAAAAACATAATACAGGAAGCGTTTTTTATCTAATCTTATTTTTCGTTCGATCGAGAAGGTTACCTGGTTGTCAATATTTACGGACAGAATTCATTAATTTACTCTTAATAGAGTTATAAAATTGACTGTTATCGGGAAAAACGAGGCGACGATGTTCGACGAGCATTATACTTAACGTATAAATGCGGCCACTTTACTTACTTACGCTCCCTGCGATTTATATAAATCGATAGCGAACGCTGATGTTATAGCAAATTACGTTCGACTATTTATAATTGTATCCTGTTTTTCTAACAGGATTGAAATATTTTATAATATTTCCTCTTTGAACAATTACGTGGAAAATCACAGAATTATTCATCCCTTACGATCCATTTCCCAAATTTGAATTTTGGAATATAATAACGAAAATAATTGAAAAAGAAAAAGAAAAGAAAGAAAAGGAAAAAAAATTCCTATTACAGACAACGCGTTTACCCGAGGCATCATCCCCTCCCTCCAAAATATTCCCCGGTATTCGGGTATGTAACCCGTTAAATGTAAATGTTTCCAGCGTTAAATTCAGACGCATTAATTAACATAATAATTAGCATAATATCCTGGGCGTGGGCGTGGGTGTACCGCAAATTACACTTTGCCATGTGTAACTATATATATTTATTTCAAAGCTTGCAACGGCCCGAAATGGCCAACTTACGTGAACGGGCGAAATAAATAATTATTCGTACTCGTCCTCCGTGTATAAATTTCGATGAAAAAGAAAAAGAAAAAGAGATTAATCGGTTAATTTCACTCTGTGTATATATATATATTTAAAACTTTTAGGTAACGATCAATTAACGAGCTGGAGGCTGGAGAATTAACGAGAAAAATAGGGAGGGAGAAGGAAACGGCGGTCTCCCCGGCTCTCTCGGCGCGAGAGAGGGTGACAAAAATGTGAGACGCGTTTGGGAAGACGGTGGGGTGGTTTCTAGGGGCTTGATCATTATGAAAGAGCACCGCAACGGTATACGAGCAGAGTCTGAGGACTCTCACTTATCACGGGACCGTGATAACAACTACCTACCTTCTCCATCCTTCTCCTTCACCCTCCTCGTATTCCATTCGCCATCCTCGTCGCGATCGCGGTGTTACTTAACGCGGCTCCCCTCCCCTCCCTATTCAGCATCGGCTGAATAATTTTTCCCGATCTCGATCGTGGATAGGGAAGTGGAGGGGGAGAGAGAGGATTTTACGCGTGGTAAAAAATTTAATAACACTCGAAATTTCTCTCGCTTTTCTTCCACTTTGAACTCGCCCTTTCTTTCCATCTCCGCGTGTACCGATTTGTTATTTCGAAGTTTAACGCTGCCAGTCAAAATATTTTTCTGTTTGAAAGATGAGGTGACTTTTACAGGTACGTCGAAGTATTAAATATTACGGATTTCATTCTTTTTTTAATCATAAATCGCGGTCATTTTTGACTGCTAAAAATAGATACATGTCCAGCTCTGATAGTTCTAGCTTCGGTTTGAGCTTCAAGAATCTTCCTTCTCTCGTTTTAATATCCATTCCATCATTGAAATCGATGGAATAATAATGGTATAATAATGGAGAAGATCGATCTATAAATCGGCCGATCTTTAATCATTTACACGCACGTTTCTTTTTCCAAGAAAATACAATTATTCCTCGCGTCGAGGTTCGTTGAATTCTCCATCGCTCTTCTCCATCGCGTCGTCTCATTCCCGTCGGATGTAGCGTCTAACAATCGGCCATCGATACGAATTCACCGGCGATCGGTTATTTTTCGAAGAGGCCGTCGTCGCCGTAATTGCACAGGATTATCCCGGTTGAGAAGTAACGACAGGCCGCGAGTTAAGAGTGCGACAGACATTTCCACCTTTTCGACAGTTTTCTCGTGTTATCGATTGATTGGCCCCTCGTTAACCATTACCGCCTCCTGTATATTCGAGTATTGACCCAGTTGCTTGATTCGTCACTTTCCTTTTTTTCTTTTTTCTCTCTCCCCTTCCACGTTCGAGCTGTGAAATTTTCACCCCCTCCTCGCGAAACGAAATATTAAACACCGACCACGCTCTTTGATGTTTGTTCCATCGCGCTTGAGGGAATCAAAGCTGTTCGCATATTCGTTGTTTCTCGATTTAACCTTTTTTTCCGGGAGAGGCGTCGATCGAGAAAGAAACAATAATCGAGCGATGAGAAGATTATTAAAATGTTGTTATCTTTTTTATCCACTTTTATTTCATTTGAATTTTCATTGCGAGAAAAATTGCCGCGATAATTTATCTTGGGGGAGGGGAAAGGATCCGAAATCGCGAATGCGTGAACAAAACGAATAAACGAATAATAGAAGTTTTCGTTGTCGTTGAAAGTTTTGTTTTGAAATTTTTTGCGATGTGGGTCATCGAAGGGGATAAAATATGAGAGGGGGGGAAAGGGAATTTCGTGCAATTAACAATGACACGTTTTTCGAAAAAAAGGAAAAAAGAAAAGAAAAATACGAGATAGTATTTTTAAACGAAACGAGGGGTTGACTAGTGAAACTTGAAGAGTTTTATCTGGAAAGAGACGATTTATGGATTGTAATATTTCCCCGTCTCGTTTAAACAAATTCTTTCTCGGGTGTGTTATTGTATGGTATTGAAATCAAAAAAAAAAAAAAAAAGAAAAAGAAAAAAAAGGGTTCCTGGGTCGTAATCTCGAATAACTTTGCGTCGTGCACAGTTTTATAGAGTTTCCTTTGCCCCCCCTTTCTTCGATGTTGCCAAAGGAACAAGATAAACGATTTCACGTCAAATAATGTATGGGGAAACTGTATTGGAAATTTCAATAATAAAACGCGTATGCAAATGCTTTTATCCGTTCCGATATACATCAATAATGATTTGAATCTGCATGTAAATCGATGAAAATAAACATCGATTGTGGCGCAGTGTGGATAACCTGAACAATTGCTCAACAAGAACGTTCAAAGTTTGCTCCGAGTTAATAAAATTGCGTTATTGTTGGGATAAAATAAAAGAAAGGAATGAAAATGTCAAAAAAATTCTGCGAAGAAATTGAGTGAAACGAAAATATTCGACGATATTTTATGAAAAATTTCTATAAAGAGAAGCGACAAAGAGATCTTTTGCCGTTATTCCAAAATTTCATATCAAATTTTCACTAAAACGGACGGTTAAAGCATCTCTAGCTCGTTTTCAAGATCAATTGGATCAAAAAGAGATCCTCGATTAATATTCTAGGTAGAAAATTGTTTAAAAAAAGGACACTAATTCATCTTCGTAGTTAACTTCGTAGAATATATAAAAGGAAACTCAAGTTAAAATAAAAAGTTTTAAGAGAGCTCTTCGGTCAAAATTCTATAATTCATCTTCGAACTCAATTTACCATGGAACTATAACGAAACCCAAATTTTCGATCAAATTTCTGTATAGAAAAAAAGAACAATTCACTTTCTTTGAAGTTAACTTATAATTATAAGAAGAAACTCAAGTCAAAATAAATTAATTCCACAACTCCTCGATCACATTCCTAGATAAAAGAAAATCTTTAAAGAAAGGCAATACTTCCACAATTCACCTTAATTGCAAGAAGAAATTCGGATCAAAATAAAACGTTTTAATCAAAAAAGATCCATACAACTCGAAAAGAAACTCGAGTCAAAATTCTATAATTCACCTTCGAAATCAATTTACAATGAAATCCAGAGCTCAAATCCTCGATCAAATTCCTAGATAGAAAATTTTTAAAGGCAATACTTCCATAATTCACCTTAATTGCAAGAAGAAATTCGGATCAAAATAAAACGTTTTAATCAAAGAAGATCCATACAACTCGAAAAGAAACTAGAGTCAAAATTCACCTTCGAAATCAATTTACAATGAAATCCAGAGCTCAAATCCTCGATCAAATTCTTAGATAGAAAATCTTTAAAGGCAATACTTCCACAATTCACCTTAATTGCAAGAAGAAATTCGGATCAAAATAAAACGTTTTAATCAAAAAAGATCCATACAACTCGAAAAGAAACTCGAGTCAAAATTCTATAATTCACCTTCGAAATCAATTTACAATGAAATCCAGAGCTCAAATCCTCGATCAAATTCCTAGATAGAAAATTTTTAAAAAAGACCGATACTTTCAATTCACTTGGAAACTCGTAGAAAGAAACTCGGATCGAGATTCTACCACTTCCAAAATTGCCAGATAAAAAAGTTTCCACCGAGAGCGTTGCTACTCTTAACTCGCCCCCAAGGTCACAACTTAGAACCGGAAACAAGCCTTAATCCCCGGTCGAAACGGTATCATCCCCGTTCCGAGGAGCAAAAAGCTGCAACGATTATGTCCCCCGTAAAAAAGGAAATAGTAGATTCCGGATGTAGCAACGACTTATCCAGATGGAGCACGAAAGTATGAAGGCAAAGAAGAAGCGAAATTAAAGCTTAATGCCTCTAACGAATACCGCGAGTGACTCGCGGGGAAGGGATATAAATCCGGTTGCAGGCGGGGAATTGGAGAGGGTCGAACGTCGAAGAAGGCGGAGATGAAATAGGGGGATAGGAAGGATAACGAGGCTGCGAAAGGCGGCAGGAGGGGGAGGAGGAGAGGGGAAAGATTCGAAAGGAAAACGGAAATGCTCGTCGAACCCGTGAAAGTCCAAGTGCGTTTAATTAAACCGGCGAACCTTTCTCTCCCTCCCCCAATTGCTTGGCTTGCCGCCCGATCGAATGAATAAAACTCGATCGAGACACCGTCTCGTCTCGTCTCGTCTCGTCGTCGTCAGATTCGAATTACCCGCCGAGAATAACCGCGCGTCGGCCCGATTAAATTTTCAACCGATCGTGGCGTTGCTACGTTCGAGTAGTTGTCTAAGCTTCGTTCCGGGGGAGGGGGTGGAGGGTGGATACAGATTGGGAATTTCGAGAGGCGCTGCGTCGAGAGGAAACGGATGTAGAGGCGGAGGAAGTAGCGTGCATACTCGTCGGAGGAGGAGGTCTCAGGTTAGAAGGTTATGGTGGAGTTTTGGGACGAGAGTGATTCTTATTGGCTGTGCATTTTGATTTGGAGGGGAGAATTTTATGGAGGGGAAGAAGGAAAGTTTTTTCGAGAGACGAGAATTTTTAATGGATTGCTAATGGCGTAATTTGATCGATACGTTGGAAAAGTATATATATACGTACTTACACGTATGCATAAAGGATGGAATCCAATATTTATTCGGTATACAATATTTCTTATTTATCGTATTTCGCCGCTGATAACGAAAGCAGGGATTGGATGTCCGAAATTAAGGTAAACGCGATTCCTATTTCCTATTTGGACATTTAATAAACTAGGCTTCTATCTAGCGAGCAATTTGAGACAAATGGAAAACTTAAAAAGATCCGGGAGGGGAAAAATTAGTTTGGAAGTTCCCTCGGTTCCTTCGGAAGGAAATAAACCTGTTGGAAATCCGTGTGCATTCGCCGCCGAACGAACGTTCTTAACTTTCTCGTGTATCGATGAATTATTCCACGAAAAAGATAAAATACGAAAGACGAGCCTATCCGAAACCTATATAAGAAAATATCATTCGATCAATAAGAAAATACCCTCGAGAATAACGAATCGTGCGAAATTTATCGCCTCGAAACTGTTGTATCTTTCTTCCCTTAAAATTCTTTAAATCTATTACAGGCATAAAAGAAACGAACGACGATGTAAAAAAAAAAAAAAGAGTCGATAATTTCATACGGATGGATGATATTTCGATATTTACCCGAGGGAGGGAGCATCAATTTTTGAATAGACGGCAATAATATTCGAAACGGCGTAGGCCGTTTCTTTTCTTTTCTTTTTTTTTGCCACTGATCGATGAACAGTCGCATTTCCTCCTTGCCTCGTACAACACGATACGTCGTAAGGAAGCCAAAGTAATCGCGACCGCAAGATAATCCTCTCCATTTCTTACCCCCTCCCTCCCGCCGAAAAATTATAATATTGCGTTTCGTGCCGTGAATATTGTGTTTCATGACGAATGCGAATAATCTCGCGCTCGATTATTATTATTATTATTATTTGTTGTTGTTGTTGTTGTTGTTTTTAAAATATTTATTCAATATTCGTGGGAACGAAATGTGGGATGGTACAGGACAGATTCGTATTCCGTCCAATTCTATCCAATTTTCTTCGCAGGAAAAATTATATTTCGGTTACGAAAGAGGGTTCGATCGTTTATTGCCATAAAACGAATGGACGAATAATTTCGACCGCAAGTTTACGTTTAGCGGGTATCCCTAGATAAATTTTACCGATTCCCCCTCCTCATAACCCTGTCCACCCTTCTCTTTAAAGTATTCTATTACGCTGATAATGAGATTTCGAAGCTATCAATCGCTATAATCCACCCTCAATATCCCTCCGACTGTCGAATGACAACTAAGTAAATAAATTCCTTCCGTGCCTAATCGTACCGTTAAATGTTCCCCAAATCGAATATCCCCCTGTCCAATTCCTCTTAAAGATTCTCGCGTTTGTATTACTAAAGAAAAAAGGAAGAAACGTGTAACGTAATGACGAGTATTACGTAGACGCAGAATATGTAACACGAATATATTATATTTCGAAGTTAGGATCAGGGAAAAATCAATTTTTCACCGATTTAAATAATGAACGTACAAACGTACATGGAGCAACGTTTATTAGCCTCGGTTGATCGAGAAACTCGAAACTCGGATAGAAACGAAGCGTGATATCGGGAATGGATCATCGAGGATAGAGGCGGGGATAATTCAAGATTAATCGGTATCGAAAAGCGACTTTCGATGGGATCGCGTTACGTTCATTTAAATGGTGAAAGCGAAATAAACACTTACAATATTCATCAAAAAGCGTTGCCCCGGCGTCCAACGAATGAATATTCAAGGAAATCACGAAGCTTGGTTAACGCCACCTTGCATCGCACAATAGCCCGCAAGCGATCCGTACGTGTGCGCACCACTTATCCCCGTTATCAAGAGAGTTAAAAAAAGAAAAAAAACCGATGCCATTCCGATCCCCGTTGTTTCGTCATTATCTTTCTCGCTCCTCGATGAGAATTATCGAAAATCTGATTCCGTCCCATCGAGTTTCTCTTCCTTGTTATTTTTCTAAGCTGGAAAAAGGGAAATCAATCGTGGGTTCGGGAGATGGAAAAGTTGTCACGAATACCCTCACGAATATTTGGCCGAAACTGGTATTGTCCCGGTGGTCGAAATCGAAAAGTTTCGAGATACGTAAAAATAAACAGTTAGGAGGGGGAAAAAAAAGGAAAAAGAAATCGAAAAAAAAATGCTTGGACATACGATACTTTCATTCAAATTACTTCTCAAAATATTTTACGTATTTTTAGCTTCGTTTATCTCAATTCGTTGAATTTTTTCGTTTTTTCGCTTTTTTTGTTTTTTTTTTTTTTTGTTTTTTTCTCTCCCCCTTTCTAGGATTAGAAAATAAAAAGCTTTATGTTATGATTTCACGGATACGCGTGTGTGCGAGATTTTCGCCAAACTGTGTATCTTCGTTTTTTTTTTTCTCTCTCTCTCTCTCTCCTTTCCCTCAGTCGAATCTGTCACGATGGGACAGGTATTTTAGTAGAAAATATATGACCAGCGAGGTAGAATTCGTTCTGGAATCTTTCCAATTAACTCTTTCCATCAATTGAGTTGTCTAAGTTAATAGATTCTTCTTCATCGTGTTTTCCCATCCCAGAGATTGTTATCTGGATTCGATCGATGAAATAATATACAGATAAATATTTCGTATCTTTTATATTCATTTTCCTCTCTCTCTTTCTCTCTCTCTCTCTCTCAAAAAAAAAAAAGAATATATAACATTCGAGCGATATTATAAATTACTATTGAATTATTCTAATAACGAATCGTCACGTTATTTATTCGCAGATACGCTGGTAATTATTCAAATTTGGGAAAAAATTGAATTCTCTGTCGGTAGTGGACCGAGACTATATGTTAATCCCTGCTTAACGTACGAGCTACCGTACTTTGTTTTCGCGTTTTCTTTTTTTATTTCACGCATTCAGCGTCATAATAATCATATTGCCTCTCGTTAATAACGACGTTAATCACGAAAAGCGGCCGCGTAAATTTATCAAAAATTTCCATTCCAAAATTAATATTAATTTTCGCGCATCCCCTCTCCCCTCCCCTTCCCACGAAATTTATATCCCTCTTTTACATTTTTTTCTTAAACCTGTGGCCCTATAATCCGTTCTTCTTTTCCCGAGGAAGGTTTACAGTTTAGTTTTACTTTTACTTACCGTCGTTTAATTTGAATTTAAATCAGGACCGATTTAACATATATTCGCGATACGAGAGCCTCGAAGAAGAATCAAATCCTACACCTCCAATTATTTATCTCGGAATCGAAGATCGGTCCCTTCGTTATCTCGATCGATATTATAAGCGTCGATCGGGCTGGATATAATAAATAAGAAATGCATGGAATTAACGAACGATTTCGTTGATTTTCAACGGCCTCCATCGCAAGATTCGATAAAAGTTTCGTCGATGGCCGCGCAATAAATATGGCGAGAGCTCGTAGCAGCATCCTCGGTTGACTTAAATTGTTTTATTTCACGGGAGCTGGGAAGAAGGGGGGAGGGAGGCAGAAGGGGAAACAAGTGTATACCGGTGTACCGTGGAAAATTCTTAATATAATGGAAGGCCATATTTTACGAGTACGATACGAGATAATACTTTGTATACAACGTAGGTGTAATAACCTGTCAACTACTGGGTGGAGGATGGTAGAAAGTATAACAGTTGAGCATAGCAGGTGCGCGACGAGCTGCCTTATAGCTCTTTAACAGTAATGCTCGACGTGTTATAACGTCTCAAAAAAAAAAGAAAAAAAGAAAAAATCTTTGTGTTGACTTTACGTTTCGAAATTCTTCCTCCCCTCCTTTTTTTACTCACAATTTTTTTACCCGCGTTTTCCTATCCGCGTGATTATTCGCGAGAAACTAGCTTTCCAACCTTTTCACGAAATATCGAGTTCATCCTTTTCTCTTTTCGAAATTTTTTTAATTCTCCGGAATCGCTGAAAACTGGGAAAATGGAAAAATTCGCGAGAAAAGGAAAAATATTCGAATCGCACTATCTTACGGGAAAATTCCCTAACCTGAAAAATTTTAATTTCCTAGTCGAAAGTTTTGTACGGGATTACATACGCGGAGCAATTTTTCTCTCGGCGGGAAGTCTCTTCGAAAGGGTGGAACCAACCCCTAAAATTTCAGTGCGTTCTTTCAGTGCATTTTCGAATCTGCAATATTTTTGCCTATATAAATTCTCTTTATCCCTTCGATTTCACTTTCTCCAAGTGATATTTCGATAATTGACTCGTCCCTTTGATCGCTCTTCGAATTTACGATATTTTTTTTCACCCTCCCGATTTCACTTTCTCGAAGCGATATTTCGATAATTGATTCCTCTATTCACTCGCTTTTAAAATTCCCAATAATTTCGTTTGGAAATTTTTTCACCCTTCACTTTTTTAACCTGATATTTCGATAATTGACTCATCGCTTTCCCCCTCCATCGAATGAAAATTTTGCGTTCGCAGGAACGCGACGTTTATCTCAAATCTTTTGCATACACGGTTTATCGGACGCGTTTAAAAGTTTATCGACTCGTTAACGATATCGTATAAGCAATATCGATAACAATCGATAACAAGTATTTTGCTTTATTATTCCGTTAAACGAAGATCGTCCCTGTTGTTCGCCGCCGTTTCATTCCGCTCTCTGAGCTTTATGGCGTTGTTACATTAGCGCAGACTAATGTGGGAATATGGCGGGCAACTGTGACGGCAAACACGTCCTCCTAAATCCCGTCATCTCTTTGCCACGATTTTTTTTTGTTTTCTTTTTTCTTTTTTTCCTTACGCGACGATTCTGGAATCTGATTCTGGAAACGATCAAAATTGAAAAATTATTATTGCAACTGATACGCGGAAGAAGGAATTATTATTATTATTATTATCCGTGAGAAATACCCGGGATGGGTTTTTTCTTAATTAAGATCTGTTAAAGGAAATCGAAATGGAATATTGATATATTCAATGCAATAGAATTAAATTCTATCCAATTACATTCCATTGAACGAGAATAACTTTTTATATTTTTATCATCGAACGATTATATTTTTCGACATTCGTAACGAGTATCAATTGCCTCGATGATTATTATTATATATATATAGATGGTATAAATTATTTTCCTCGTGGATGGATCGATTAACAATATTATTATTAGGGAAAAGCAGAAAGTGTTTTCTCGAAACTGAAACTTTCAAGACGATTCAAATTTTTTTTCAGAACTTTTCAACGTGGAAAAATATAGGGGGAGAGAGGGAGAGAGGCGAAGAGACACGAGACGTCGATGCGAAATTTTATCAATTCCGGTGGTTCTTGATTCCGGGAGATTTTTACGATACCGATTCACCATCTTCTTTCTTTTTTTTCTTTACTTCTTCCATTTTTCATTTCGCGCCCCTCCCCTCCCTCCTCCCCCTCGCCTCGTTTCACTTGGATGCCGCGGCGAGAATGGCTGTAGAGATCTAAAAGTCTCTATAACCGTATATAACAACTACCGGTGTTTCAAGAAAATATGACTTTTATCTTTATTTCGTTCGTTACTGCGCGCACCGTTTTTACGGTTAATCGTATTTAAACATCGAGCCGCCCTCCCAAAAATCGAAAATACGACGTCCAACAACACGTTTTTCTCCCTTTTTTTTTTTTATTTCTTTTTCAAAATCGAAACATTTTCCAACAACTTTTAAACAATTCTCAATCGTTCGGTTCGCGAATCTGTTCGAATACGAAATCAAGCGACAGCAATTGTCTCTCTTCTCGAACGATGATCGATGGAGGAAATTCCCTCGATATTCTAAACAATATTTCACTCTCTGTTTCTTCTCTCCGACGAGAACGAGAAGGAAGAGAGAGCGTTGAATAAAAAAAGTATCCTTTCAATTTCCTTGGATAACTTTGTAACTCCAGTGGAAAATGGCGCCGTCATAAGTCAACGAATAGCCCACTCTTTTAACATCGTCTCGTCCATCGCCTCCAAGAGATCGTTGGAGAAGGCAGGTCACTTCTTCAGTTTCACCGTCCACGGAGAGGAGAGGTGGTCTCACGTTTCCTTTCCTCCTCCAACAACCTTCATTCCATTACGACGTTCCACGCAGGAGAAGGGAAGGAGAAGGGGATCACTCTTCCCAGAGGAGGTCGATCGTGTGCAGGTCGACGCCGTGGCAAAACAGGCACTAACGCCCACTAATGACCAGGCCAGCCAACACCTGGAAGGAATAAGGGAACAGGCCACCCAACGATGCGTCGCCTGAAAGCCCCGTGGCTCGTTCCAGTCCACGTTTTATTACACTACGTGCCTTTCTCCTCTGTATCCCCACTTCCACCGATCCTACCTATTGTCCTATTTCCTTCTCCTTTCGTGTACACACCGTTTAACGCCGATACAAATGATGCTTTCGACCGAATCTCGGAAAATTATCATCATCGTGGCGATGTTGCGTTTACCTTGTTGCGTTCGTTCAGATTATGGAAAGAATGGAGTGGTTATATGCTCGATTCGAAGAGGAATGCACGATGGGTAAAAATTTTTCGCTCGAGAGATTTGTATTGGAGTCAAGTGAGCAACCAGATTCGAAGGATTTGGAGTGTATAGTACGGTAGAGAGGAGACGTATTAAGTTTTGCAGAATCGAAAATTATGATAATCGTTAAGTATTATTCCTGTTCTGATAGAGAAGAGGCGAGAGAGGTTTGAGAGGACGATGATTTTAAAAGAGGAGAGGCCTTTAAAAAGGGTAAACTAGTTAGCAAGATTGTAAGGACGGAACATCTGTGACGCTCGCTGATGTATTTGCCGCGTAAACAATAATTACCGCATGCAATTAAGAGGATCCTTACTTGGATGTTGGGGATAGGGTTGGTGAGAGGAGGAGCAGGGGAACTTCTCCTTCCACACATAGCGAGGCATCGAAACGGAACGACTGCTGGCGGCGCGTGTCGACACGGCGGATGAAGAGATTTCGACTTGGTTACACTACGATCTTGTTACGATATCTCTCTCTCTCTGTATCTGTGCCTTCCGTAAAATTTGAGCTGGCCTCGTTAACCGGCGAACGAATTTCGAGCTCTGTCCAGGATTTTCTCTTCGTAATCAGCGTACGAATATAGCAGCGGCGCGTCATTGAAAAATTAAATGCGTATCGCTGTTGGATAAATTATAGGAGGATAAAAAGTCGTCGTGCGCCAGATGTCGCCTCATAAAGGATTTATATCTCGCGTAAATGTGAAAGATGTTTTAACAGAGTTTGTAGTAATTATCGGATTGATAAAAAGGATAGAGAGTATCTCGGTGCTCTATAAGTAGTGCAGCTCGATGATAAGCGAAATCGTTTCGTTATTAATTCTGATTAATTAGAGCTGAGAAGTATTTATGATTGATTATTGAAAATTCGTTAAAACAGATCGACTATATGTGATGTTCGTTGAAATATTCTTGTTATTAATTTCAATAGCGATTGAAAGTTCGTCTGTAAGTAGCGTAGCTCGATCATAATCGATCTTTGTTGAAATATTTTTGTTATTAATTTTAATAGCGATTGAAAATTCGTCTATAGATAGTGTGATCTTCGCTTAAAATAAAGTTGAGAAATATTTATAGTCGATTGTTGAAAATTCCGTCTGTAAGTAGCGTACCTCGATGACAAGCGATCTTCGTTGAAATATTCTTGTTATTAATTTTAATAGCGATTGAAAGTTCGTCTGTAAGTAGCGTAGCTCGATCATAATCGATCTTCGTTGAAATATTTTTATTAATTTTAATAGCGATTAAAAATTCGTCTGTAAGCAGTGTAGCTTGACAATATGTGATCTTCGTTGAAATATTTTTGTTATTAATTTCAATAGCGACTGAAAGTTCGTCTGTAAGTAGCGTAGCTCGATGACAAGCGCTCTTTGTTGAAATATTTTTGTTATTAATTTTAATAATGATTGAAAATTCGTCTGTAAGTAATGTGATCTTCGCTTAAAATGGAGTTGAGAAGATATTCATAATCGATGGTTGAAAATTCCAAGTAGCGTAGCTCGATGACAAGCGATCTTCGTTGAAATATTTTTGTTATTAATTTCAATAGCGACTGAAAGTTCGTCTGTAAGTAGTGTAGCTCGATGATAAGCGCTCTTTGTTGAAATATTTTTGTTATTAATTTTAATAGCGACTGAAAGTTCGTCTGTAAGTAGTGTAGCTCGATGATAAGCGCTCTTTGTTGAAATATTTTTGTTATTAATTTTAATAGCGATTGAAAATTCGTCTGTAAGTAATGTAATCTTCGCTTAAAATAAAGTTGAGAAGTATTCATAATCGATGGTTGAAAATTCCAAGTAGCGTAGCTCGATGACAAGCGATCACCGTTGAAGTATTTTTGTTATTAAATAGAGGCGAGAATTTTATTTGTTGTATCGAGTATAAATTTATATGCATCGTTTTAGAAATTATAATATTCAAAATAATGACAATCGTTTCACTCGAACGTTAAACCGTACAAAAGTTATATTTTCGTAAGAGAGAAATTCAATGAATACATCATTCCCGTTACTTGCAAGATAATCACGACTGAAACACTGTATGCTATATATATAGGGACGAGTTCTTCGTCTTAACGGTTGCTAGAAAGTTTGCAACCCATTGTGCCTCTACGTATCGGGAGAAGTTAGTTCCTACCTCGCGGTTGAACGTTCAACTTCTAGATTTAGCCAATAATCGTGCTTAATAATTACGAATCATCGATAACAGATAATGAATTCGATCGAGTGGCCGATACGAGGATTTAAAACGTTTATACAAACTCCCTCCCCTCCCGTCTTTTCAACTCACGCGGACGACTGATTATCGAGTCACACCACTAAAATTATTAAGAGAGGGGAAACGATAAGATGTGCATTCGAAAATGAAACGGTGCAATTCGTGTTATTTCTCCGGTAAACTACCAGAGAGAAAGAGAGAGGGGAAGAGAGCACTATTATAAATTGTCTATCCTTGGAGAACCGGCGCAGTCATTTGTCTCATATTTTTCATACCTTTCTATTTTTGCAAAGCGCAATTTATCACGGTGACAATGGGTTCGTTACGTTACGAATACTTGCGTTTCGTACTCGCCATATTCGTTTCACGTTGAAACGGCTCCATTAAAACCACATATCGGACTAATTAAAAAGTGATTACTATGTTATCATCTGCTTATCTAACCCGGTCGGGGAGGGGGAGAATAAGTTTCGCAGAGTGGCAAGAGGGAAGGAAAGAAAGCCGGTTGCTTTTTGTTGTTGGGCTAACAGTCGTTAGGGATGCAACCGTTCCCTCGACTGTGGAAAGTGGAAAGAAACTTGGTCGTGCTCTAATGCTATGCTAATGACGCGAGATGAGAAAAAAGGGGGGAGGAGGATGGGGGACAGGCGACCAGAGAGAAATATGAGGAGATTCGAAGGTAAAAGTGGGTCGTGATTGATTAAATTTTGATCGTCGCTTCTTTTTTCTTCCTTTTTCTTTTCCTTTTCTCAGATATCCTTCCACCTTTCGCATTCATTGCTATTTGGAGGAAAACTTGCACGATCAATTCTTGTAACGCCGATTACACGTATATGTACGAATATATTTAAACGAAACGAAGATAAAGGAGTAAGGTCTTTATTTCTTCATTTGCGCTCGTAAAAATACTAATTTGCATATAAATTACACGCGATGATAATCATATTAGGTAGGTTGCTGTGTATCGTTTAATGGAAAGTACCAGTTTCCAGGAAATGACACGCATTAATTCTTAAAAAAAAAAAAAAAAAAAATTAGTCGGAGAATAATAGGAAGTGGTGTAAAAACGGTTGGTTTCCTTCGCGAAATTACTCGATATTACCGTTTTTCCAACTTTTATACCGTCTCGCGTTATTATCCCTCCGCGAATTTCAATCTTTCTCTCTTTCTTTCATTCACGAAACGCCCGATCCGTTACAAGATTTTCCTCTTACTCACTCTTGTCACTCCGTTCCATCGTATTGATCATCTAATATGTACCTAAGCGTGGTTTTATATATATATATATATATATATATGTACGTACATCCTATCTCTATTCCATTACCATTTTCTCAGGGACCAAAATTTCAGCGGGTAATCCCGCCTAATTCTCAGCCCAAAATTACGTCATTGTATAATATATGACCGAGAAATTGATTCTCTCGCTACGTCTCATTTCGCCGCAATTATTTTATGAGCAGCTTCGTCCGCGTATCTTGTTCACGATTCCCTCATTCCGTCCAATTCCGGTAATTATTTCTATATTTCACCGTTGAATTCACAATTCAACACTTTATCCTTCCGGATAAGATGGAGCTGGAATTGAAATATAATCGTATACAAAAAGGAAGGGAATAACAGGAGAAAAATTTATACGTATTTATATATATAGTTTATCGTCTGGACGATGAAAAAAAAATTGATCCATCCTGTGGAAAGTGGAACGAAAGTCCGTCGATTTCCCTCCTTTCCACGCACTGAAAAGGGGAGAGAAACGAAAGAGAAAGGAATTCCATCGCGGGAGGGGATGATCGACGGAGAATCGTGGTCCATGAAAATATTGCTCGATTAACCGTTAATGATTTTGCGTGGAGCAGCGGCTCGCTGGTGGTGGATGACTTTAACCGGCGTCCCTCGACCGGCAAAAAGGCGCATCGGCCGGAAAGGAATTCCGAAAGGAGGAAGCGCACCGATTTTCCCATTTTTCGATACGGAAGTCGGTCGACCGAGTCGAGTCGAGGGAAATATGACGTATTGTACGAATTGAACGTGGCTTGCCGAGCACATGTCGTGTAATATGTCGCACACGCACTTACATGTCGCGAGCAAGAAACGGTGGATTTATTACGCGCTGGAGGGGGGCTAGAAAAATCGAGGCTCGGCTCCATTCCGCCAGATTTAACTCGTATCCCTTGCAGCAGGTTGTTCGATCGACGAGGATGGATAATGGTTAAGGACGAGTACATCGAAAACGAGACGAGCGAGTTTAAATTTGTAATGCGTGAGTGAAATTTTTTAGAAAATAAAATATGTCGGACTTCAACTGTTATCGGTTCTGTTATTCGCGTATTCCATGTGCTTGTGAATTTTTTCTGCTTCGTTAAACGGATAAAGGAACGAGGAAAGTTAATCCTTTGAAATTTAATCAAGAGATGGCACGATCCAAGATGTAAAATTTAATTTCGCTCAAATTTGCACCCCTTGCGCGTTGTTCGATCGATGGATAGGAACAAGGAAGATGGATAATGTAAATTAAGGATGAGTGTCTTTTTTTTTTCTTTTTCTAGTTATCTATATTGAGAAGCAGAGACGAAAAATGAGACGAGAGGGCGGTTCGATTTCATTCCATCGAGCAAATTATATGATACGAGTGAAATTTTTGGAAATTAAAAATATCGATACTTGGACTATCGATTCTGTTATTTGCATATTGTACTTGTGAATTTTTCTGCTTCGTTAAATGGATAAAGGAACAAAGTTAATCCCTTGAAATTTAATCAAGAGATATGTCGACCCAAGACGTAAAATTTAATTTTCGAATCAGTCGAGAATAAAATGGTAAATTAAAAAATATCTACAGTTTGTTAAAACGGTTGTAGTTTTTCTAGGATATAATACGATTTGCAACAAATAACTTTCAAAATTAAATTCTACCCGAATATTTCAAGTATACAATGAAAATCCATAACGTGTTATTATTCCATTACGGGATAAAGATATTCTTGGCAAGTAATCAAATAAGATTTCTCGAAAACTAAAAATCTTAACCAAATCTTATCTTCTACTACACTCTTCAATTCCCGACCTAAGTATTTTATATATCTATGCACTGGAAGTCCGCAAAACCGTCGAAAATATTAATTTTAAGAGAGAAGAATCAGGAAGAGAATCGAAAAGTATCCTTCATTTTCTAAAAATTAAAAAAAAAAGAATCTTAGAAACTTTTATATCCCTACCAGTCAATATATTATTTATATCCAATTATATTTATATGGATTCTTCTTCTTTCCTTCAATGGACCAGTTATATATATATCATCGAGAGAGATATCGAGAGATATCTGAAAAGAAAATTAGAAAATTTATTTTCCTCGACTTCCAACTATATATATATATATATATATATATATACGTAAAATAAATAATTTAAAAAGAAGAAAAAAAGATACATACACACATACATATGTATATAAAAATCGAACAAGAAAAGAAAATGGAGGCCGTTACGCACGAAATACCCGAATATTCTCCAATATTCCTCTATTCAACGGCGGATCGGTGAACTTGAAAAGACAGGAGGAGGGGGCCCTCCGGTGTCAGCGAGGCAGGTGACAGCGCCTTGAAAACCCAAGTGGCCAAAATAAATAGACCGACACCGGAGCGGCGGGAAACGTGAGGTCGTTTCTGGTGCATGAAAGTGTAAACCCGGGTAACAAAGTGTGTCCCGGCACGAAATGCAATCTGTTACGAGCATCACACGCTGTTTCTTTGCCAACACATCCCGCCGCCAATAAACCAAGAAACGTGGCGACAAGTGATATACCCCGCGTTCCTCCTCCGCGTTTTCGATCAGAGCCTCTGACGGCCCGATAATCGATCGACCTTCGCCCCTTGCCGCCCCTTTTTTTCCAAATTCGAGAAACCTTCTCCGATCCGATCCCCGATTTCGAGCGAAACGGCTTTATTTACGATTATTGCCCCGACTCCGCCCGTATTTTGATCTTTTACGCGCGATTTCGGTCGACTCCTGTTTTTTTTTTGCGCGGGCACCGAGGTTTTATATATTTTTTTTTTTTGTTTTTTGCAACGCGCGTCAGATTTTTTCCCTCCCCCTCCACTCTCTTCCAAACTGTACCGGATCTCGATGGAATATCAATACGGATATTGCGGGCTGGATAAACCAGTGTTTCGAAACATTGGGGAGGAGAAGAAGGGAATCGAACCGGTGAAAATTAAAAAATTGCGTTCCTTCCTCTACCGTTTTTTTTTTCTGTCATCTGCTCATCTGATCCTCCTCCTCCTCCTTTCGAATCTTAAAAATCTTCGAGCGCAAGCGTGAGAAACAAAAACGTAAGAAGTTGTGTTTCTCAGATTCGTCCTATAAGGTTAATTTTAAAATTTTAGGTATATTACGGAAGTGGATATACTTGTAAAATTGGTCGATTTGAAAAATTACGACGTGATTTCGGCGCGGACAAGACGCGGAGGGGGAGGAATAATTCGCGTCGCGCGTGTTACGTGTGCGGTGGAAACGAAAAAAGAAGGGAGAGAGAGAAAGAGAAAAGTCTTTGTTTTCGCGTTTCTCATTCCAAGTGGAACGAGTTTTCAACGAGTCGCAATTGCGCACACATGGAAACTCGTGCAATTAGTTTTTTGCTTATCGCCGTCGATGTTTCCCTTCCGTTGCGGTGCGCGTGTTCCTTTCTTCTTTTCTTCCTTTTCTCTCTCTTTCTCTTTTTTCGTTTCTATTTTTTTCTTTCTTTTCTAAATTTCTTGTGTAAATTTCGCCTATTAGCCCGTTGCTGCACCTTTACCTATCGTGTAACCCCTCTTCACTAATGTATTCGAGCCTCTGGTAATTATGCGACTCATATTTGCGGCTATATAATATCCGGGCCGGTGGCGGTGCGTTTAATGTTTCTTAAAATTAATGGAATCCCACCGTTGCTTATAATTTAAGAGTTTTAATATCCCGTGTAATCTCTTTCTACTCCTGTCCCATTTAATTTTGACTTTTTTCCCTCCTCACCCCCAACCCCTTCCTTCTTCCAACCGTATGGAAAATACAAACTCGGATCATAATTGTCGATGTTGCGCGTCGACGATTTTTCTACCTGAAATAATATCGTTGAATATTAAATATTAAACTAAATTTGGTAAATAACGTGAAAATTGATGAGTTTTTATCGTTGGAAATGATAATTTCTTAAGGTGAAGACGATTTGGAGAATTTTGACCATATGGAAAATATAAACTTGGATCGCAATTCGATGTTGCGCATCAAATATTAAATATTAAACTAAATTTGGTAAATAACGTGGAAAGTGATGAGTTTTTATCGTTGGAAATGATAATTTCTTAAGACGATTTGGAGAATTTCAATCATATGGAAAATATAAACTCGAATCACAATTCGACGTCGATGATTTTTTTACCAAAAATAATATCGTTGGATATTAAATATTAAACTAAATAATGTGAAAAATTTTTGTCGTTGGAAATGATAATTTCTTAAGGTGAAGACGATTTGGAGAATTTCAATCACATGGAAAATATAAACTCGAATCACAATTCGACGTTGATGATTTTTTTACCAAAAATAATATCGTTGAATATTAAATATTAAACTAAATAATGTGAAAAATTTTTGTCGTTGGAAATGATAATTTCTTAAGGTGAAGACGATTTGGAGAATTTCAAGTGTCGCCTTCTTTCCGAATTTTCGTTCGAATTCATATCTGTTTATACATATATATTTTTATCTTTTTAATTAAATCCCCGAATCGAAAAAAAAAAAATATCGAACGTTATTCCGAATTCGAAAAAGATTCTTGACGATTCAGCGCGCATAAAGCGAATATGGAACATCGATTCGAATGGACCTATTTACGCCCGCGCCACACGTCACGTATGTACGAAGTAATTTAACATGTTTTCAATGCCGTTGACGTACGGACTTTGTTAACTTGACAAGTGAATAAGTGTTCTCGTTTACGTTTATGCGCGGACAATGTAATAAACCAACTTCATGTTTCTCGCGCGGGGTGGGCCGCGTATTGCCAATATCGAACAATGAGACCGATTAACGCATCAAAATCGTGCGAAACCATTTTCGAAGGTTCAATTTTCCGTCTGATCGTCTTTCGTTCGTCGAATTTATCATTTTTCCTCTCTCCCCAAATCCAAATTTAATGGAATAAAGCTATTTCCATAATTTATTGTTTTAATCGTTTTAACAAGTAATCGCTTAAAGTAACTTTACTCGTAATTAAATTTCTAACCCGTCACTCTTTCAACAGGTTAATGCACCCAACTTATTTAAATTCAAAACGGAAGACGCGCTCGTTCGACAAAAGAATGGCGACGTTTCTCAAGAATCTCCCTTCTCCATGCTGATGGAAGACACGAGACGAATTTTTGGATAAAAAAGATCGAAAGAGCAAAGGGGAGTTAATTACGAGGTCTCGTGGCAGAGAGAGAGAGAGGAAACGCAGAGCATTTGAGGAGAGGGGCGGCTACAACGCGGCGCTATTAACCCCTTCTTTTCGAAAACTCGCGCAAACCGTTCACGTAACCGTTAATTGCGTAAGAAACATTTCCATTCCCGGCCTGTGTTTAGTCAATGGCTGTTTGCTTAATTGGAGAAACGTAGCTTCCAAGTGGAGCAATTAATGCGCGTAAATGGGAAAAGTAATCGAGCGTGCGAAGGTCGCCGTTTAAATATTCGTCACTCGTTCAATCCTATTGGCTCTCGAATTCCCTTCGTTTTTTTCAATACCCTTTAGGAACGGTCAGCTTCCTCCCCTCCACGAAGATGGATAAAAAGAAGAGAAATTTTTCTTTTTATTTTCAGGAACACGAATGAATTTCATCGCGACAGAAAAAATTGATAAAAGAAAAAAAAGAAGAAGAAAAGAGAGATTCGTCCCATGTTAAAAACATTCTTCCTTCCCAGTTGTAAATCGTAATTCGAGAATATGGATATAATTGAAAGTATATCGTTCGTGGGAGAAAGAGAAGGAGCGAAACTGATTGCCTCGTTGCAGAGGCGAGGCCTTGTCCTCGAGTCGAATATCAATCCGCGGATTTGAGATGGAAAACCGCCATCGCATTTAAAAGAGAAAAATTTCCAGACGACGTTTACGAGAGTAAGAGGAGGAGTGAAATAGTTCCTTTCTTCCATTCACGCGTCCTCATTTGCGGGTACACCGTGTTATTTCGTGTTACTCGGAAATTTATAAACTTTTTCACTTTGGAAAAAATGTGGCCGACCCTTCCTTGCCTTTGTTTCCCAAAGTTCGCCAACATTTTTTATAGAAAATTTACGATAATAACGCCGAAACGCGTTATAAAAAAAAAGAAGAAAAAGAAGAAGAAGAAAGAAGAACTCGAAGCTTGTTCTTTTTCGAAGAGAAAGAAAGAGAGAGAGCCAAAACCTGAACACGAAGCACGAAACACAGAAGGTGCGAGAGAAATAAAAATTTGCGGTCTGATGAGAGCGAAAGTCTGGAAGAAAAAATGTCCTTCTGGAAATACCATTTAATTCTCTAAATACCATTTATACGAATCGGGGAGCGGGCGTAGTTGGATGGATACCGCGTTATAACCGGAGGAATAAAGGGAGGAATTTTAGGTGGAAGGAATGCGAGGAGGGAAAATCAGATTTGCGTGGCTCCGCGAGATTATTTTCACGGGGGGAGAGGAGAAATCAGCGGAGATGCCGACGTGGACGTGGCGGCGTCCTCCTTCCGGCCACGTTTTATAACGCCGGAAAATAATAAAGAATTTTCGTGTGCTTAGTGTCCCCCTTACTTAGGGGGTGCTTACATCCCTATTTATGACGACAGTATCTCGGCCTCTTTATGCCATCTGCCTGGCAAATATGCGCGGCTCGATCCGCCGACTCGTGGCGGCCCGGTATTTTCTCGCTTCTCCCCCTCGCCCGATCTTGCGGCAGGGGAGGAAGTGGGGGAGGGCGATAATGGAGACGAAGTTACGCATCTCGCGTTTTTCACCTCATCCTTCTCCTTCCTCTCTTCCTTCCTTCCTCCCTTAAACGATGATGACGAGAGAGCGCGTAATCGGCCGATTTCCTCGGCCGAAACGACGAGATTTCCTCGAATCTCAGCGGTTTTCGAGATATAGTACATAATTGTACGAACAACGTGAAATTTTAATTTTTACTCGATGCTGATTTCGAGGTCGTCAAAAATAATTTTGCTTTCTCGTGGGATGATAATAATCCTCCCTCCTCGATATTCCCTCCATTTATTTTTGCGAAAAAGGGTGATTAAATGGGGGGAGGGGGAAGGGATAAGAGTGAAATGAAGAGGTAACGCAAACGTCAGCTCGGCTCCAAGGATGGACGAAATTGTTTGGAAGGGTTGGACCGTAGAACTCTTGCAAAAAGGGAAGAGAAGTTGGGAACTGTATCCTATAGTGGTAAACCGGTGAACTTCATCCCGCCAATCACGAATCTCTGCACAAATATCGTGTCGAAGGTAGGAGGGGAGAGTCTCCGTCTTTCCATACCATTTTACCTTTTGAACAGAGTTGAAAGCTCGGTTCGGATCGCGACAACACCAGGATCCTTTTCATCTTCATTTATCTTCCCTCCCCCCCTCCCAGTGTCGTCCCTCTTCACACATTTGCCACACATTTACGACGAGGGGAGACCTTAGCTGGTTCGAGGCCACAAGGACACATATAGCATAATAACGAGGCATGAACATGGCGAGGCAACAACGCGGCCCGCTTTATTTCGCCATCCCTGCACCCTGAAATATCTCGCGACCCTCTGAAATCACTTGCTAACTCTCGCCCTCCTCTCCTCTTTCTCCTCTCGTAATGCCTCTCTCTTCCTCGCATTCGCAGCCGGCTTAATGCGCGGAACGATAACTCATTCGAGACTCGTTCCATTCTCGGATAGAATCGGGATCTAACGTGGAGGAGAAACACGAAAATAGAATCTCTCCTCGATTTGTTGTCAACGAGATAACGTTGGAACAACGCAGAACGTTGCTCGTTTCGTTTGTGGATAACGATCGGTGTAGTGAGTTGTACGGCGATTGTAAGAGTATGGTGATTTTGGAATTTTTTTGAAAGTAGGATGTCTCGTAGGAGGGAAGGAACGTTTTTCTTTAAGGCTTCTCGGATATTTACGTGACCATTACTTTTGCCATTACTTTTTCCTCTTTTAAAACGTTGGGCTAAAAATTGGGAGATTGATACGCGATACTAGCGCCACCATGACCATTAACTTACTAACGGTAGTTGAGATATTACTTGTGCTTGATTTATTTAGATGCATTCCTTCTTTTGAAAGTGGAACGCTCGAAACTGGATGGAACGGATATATATTAATAGAGCAGCCTGAAAAAGTTCCATTTTTTTTTCCCACATTTTCTATATAAATTTCTCCGACGTAATAAAATCAATTCCCAAAAGGTGGCTATAAACGAGGAAAGAAATTTCACGGAGGGAGTATCTAAAAAACTGTATCTATCCAATGGTCTATTCTTATGGGGGATGCAGTGTGCAAAACGAAGCCATTTCGTGACAGCCGATCTATCAAACCAACCTAGATCGAGACTTTTAATACGCTCGAATTTCCCGCGAGAGCAAACCCTTCCCCTCCCGCGCCACCAGGCTGGATAGGCACGTACAATGGAATTATGGTTCCCCTATGTTCCCATTACTATGCCATCTACGTTATGCGTCTCTCTATGCGCCCTTCCACTGTCTCCTTTCGCCGCCCTTAACGACGCCCTTCGCCGTTTTATGTCCTTGGCAAATAATCTCCCTGTAACTGACCGTGTCTTCGCCTGGGGAGGCGAACGACCTTTGATCGATGCTACTACCGTCCCTCCTAATGCCTCGATACGAGCGGCTGTTTACGGACCATTTTGTCACGCCATTGCGTTAAACCCCATTAACTTTTGCGAGTGTGTAAAATGGGCACGATACGATTTTATTTTAATTGCAAACTTCGAACGCGGTCCCTTGCTTCCTCCCAATGCCTCGATATCGAGCTGATCGAGCTGTGGCGGCGGCTCACCATTTCGTTACCATTAACTTATTATTACCTTTGTGGATTTATAAGGATATGATTCGATTTTATTTTAATCGACACTTTGGATGCGGTTCCTTTCTTCCTGGTGCTATTTTGTTACCATTGTCTTATTAATTTTTGCGAATTTAGAAGAATATGATTCGATTTTATTTTAATCGGAGAATTAACACTTTGCGGTTCCTTTCTTCCTGGAGGATGCCATTTTATTACCATTGTTTTATTAACTTTTGTGAATTTATAAGGGTATGATTCGATTTTATTTTAATCGGAAGATCGACACTTTGGATGCGGTATCTTCCTCCCTAGATGGTGCCATTTTTTTACCATTGTCTTATTAATTTTTGAGAATTTAGAAGAATATAATTCGATTTTATTTTAATCGGAGAATTAACACTTTGCGGTTCCTTTCTTCCTGGATGATGCCATTTTATTACCATTGTTTTATTAACTTTTGTAAATTTATAAAATATATGATTCGATTTTATTTTAATCGAACTTTGCAGTTTCTTGCTGGATGACGCTATTGTTTTAATAATTTATTCGTGAATTTATAAAGATTTGATTCGATTTTATTTTAATTGGGACATTTTAAATTTTGAATCGAGAAAATCGAAGGGTGGAGATTGATTTTTGATGAGTATGGTAAATATAACGAAATCTAAAACGTACGTATATCTTTTTTTTTTATTTGGATAAGTTCAATGATTGCAGAATAGAAAATTTTTAGGATACGTTAATTGGGAAGAAGAATTATCTAGCGATGGAAAATTTATGGAGAACCACGAATATTGGAAAGTATTGATTTGATGCCGGTCTACATCGTTATTTTTATAAGATAACATAAATCTTGCAGTGGTTATATTATAAATAGTTGTTTGACCTAAAAATTTCTTTAGGTCTTATAATCTGACTAAATTGGGATGTCGACTATAAAGATGATTGGACCGATTTGGACCTTTATAAAAAAATCTATAAATATTTTTCTTTTCCTTCGAAGGACAATCTAATGAATACATTCAAATAATACACGTTTCAAATAATAAAATCAAGACACTCGTAATCGAATCTTAATAATAACACGATTATCATCGTGGAAATTGTTAATTGGCCTAATGCATTGAAATGTAATTAACAAATTGTACAATTGTAGATTGTGAACGCACAGCCCGATATTTGTGCTCTTATAAAATTCCAATGAAGATTTTAGGATTAATTGACGGGAGAACATGACGGACCGTCTTATTCGATATTCAATGGAAACAATTCACCAATAAGATATCGTCTTATACCGGCTCACCGCAACTTTTTCTACCATTTTAAAAATAATTCAATAGACTTTTTCCTCCTCGTATTTCTCATGTCCGATTTACTACTCTATCGTCTCTATTCAAATCGATTTTCAAACTAAATTTTATATTTAATCAAGGAAATATCGGATGATGAATATCATTGTATCAGATTCGAAGCAATTTTTTTCTTTTTTTTCAATTATCAAACTGTAATACCGAGCAGATGTTTTAACCGTGAAATTTTTCTTGGTTTTTTTAGATCCGAATTTCAAGGAACCAATTGCCAATGTAACTGCTCCAGTTGGAAGAGAAGCAATTTTGTCTTGCGTGGTTCAAGATTTAGCTGAATACAAAGTGAGTTCTTATTATATTTTTATTGCTATTTGATCGAAACGAGCATCGATAATGATTGAGATAATTCGGAAAAGAAGGGAAGATTCCTTATCGTAAGACATTTACAAATTAATTTTCTTTCTTTTCTTTTTTTACATTCATTTTACAAGCTTCGACTACAATAATCTACTAATATACAGAAAGAGAAATTGCTCATTGAAATTTCTAGGTGATCTAACTTATCTCAAACAGCATCACACTTCTGACAACACGACAGAACCAAGAACAATTAAGAACCTTAATTAACAAACACCTTGTCAAAAAAAACGAATTATAATTACACCTGTTCAATCAAATCAACCGTTCCCACAAAATCCAAAAAATCAACGATTCGTGATCCAAAATCGATTCAATCAATATCAAAATTTCGCTCTCTTAGCTCGATAAACGAAAACTTTTCCCTCCTCTTCGACTCCTCGTTCGAATCGTTCTTTATCCCCATTCTTGGAAAACTTGTGACTAGTTCTAAAATAATAAGAAAGAATGTGCAACCTGCTGCAACTTGCACAATCAAACGGAAACGTTCGACAAATGCTTCGATCCAAGTTTTGAAGCGCTTATGGAAATCAAGGGGAGTGAGGGGGCGGAAGGAACCGCAATTGGTGGCCCTTTCCACGGTTAATACGGCTATCATTGGCAAAGATATTCGAAGATCCGTAATTTATAGATCCGGCGTAAATCCGGATTGGCAGCCTCAGCTCTCGAATTAGCCAAGATCGACGAGTTCTCGCTCTCTCGAAACGGCAAACACTCGGATCTTATCGGCTTCCAGAGACGGCATTCTTGCTTCCTCGTATCTCATTCTCCTAATTAGCGGCTTCCGAGAAGCCATTATTGGATTGGGAACGAATTTTCCAGCGCAACTTCCATTGATCCCGTTGCTCTAATTTGCAAGATAGACAGTGAGGAGTGGCGCATACGCGACGTTATACGATTCCGTAACAGGACGTTCTGACAGATTTCGTGTTTTGGTAGAGGTAAGTGAACGTGTAAGATGGAATTACCGAAACGATAGGAATAAATCAAGGAAGGGCAATTGTGACTCGATCAAAACGATGAATTGCTTGCTCAACATCGAGTTTCTTATAGATATTCTTTTTTAGACTCTTAAAGATTGGACCAGTTTCTTCAGCTTCAAAATTTGTCTCATTATATTATTCCTCTGAGAAGAATCTTTCTCACTCGCTTTCTTTCCTCGATCTTGTACACGAGTCGCGTATAAATTTTACGCAAACGAAACAACAACAACAACAACAAGAGGAGAGAGAATTAAAATGGAGGCACACGCGCCACGAATGGCCATTTCTTTTCACCAAGCCCCCAAAATTACACGAATAAAATCGACAGTCTTCCCGACGGTGTTTCCACCAGAAATATACATTTCCATTCGTCCGCGTAATTTTAGTTAATTAATTAACTAACCGTTTCACTCTGTTGGACAAGAAGAACGAAGAGAGGGTTAGGAGAGGGGGTTCGTTGAAACTCGAGAGATGGCCACGAGGATGGAGAGAGGGACATTCGCAGGAAAGAAGAGAAGGAAGAAGAGAAAGAGAAAAAAACAGAAAAAAAAGAGAAGAACGTGGAAAAGAATAAAGAGAGAGAAGGAGGGGGGAGGGGAGGGGGGGGGGGGGGAGAGAGAGAAATTCACTTAACTTTTTCGTGGCCGTTTAACGAGGTCAACGGGTTAAACAACCTTCCTCTGGATGTCTATGCTCTAGATTCCTTTTTGCCTTCATCCGGTACTTTCAGTAATACCTATCCACCCCCCTTCACCCTCCTCCTTTCCACTCCTCCTCCCTCAAAGGAGTCCACGTTTGAAAATATCAGTAGCCGGTTTTTAAGTAATGGATTTCAATTAAAAAGGGAGATGAAATATCAAGAAAATCGCCGAGAGAGATCCATTCACCCATTCCGGTCTCCTCGATTTCTTTCAGCCCCCGCTTTCGAGGGGAGGGGGGCAGAGAAACAATTACGGTTCGCAAAGAGACGGGACACTTTGTGTTTTTCCTTTTTTTTCTCTTTCCTTTTTTTTTTTTTCTTTTAAAATGACATCGGACCTCGCTGTTAAAACGTTAATTACTTTTATTTGAGAGGGGACAAGAAAAAAAAAAGCTTACCGACGAATGGAGAAGTTGTTGAAGAGCCGGATGAAAAATCACGAATGCTGCTCGACTCCCCCTTTTTCGGGCGTGGAAAGGAAGACGAAGGTTTCGATTAATTCGAAGGAAAATTGCAGTTTGGAAATGGAACGCGACGCCGGTCTGAACACGTCTCCCTCCTCCTTTGTTTTTCCCTCGTCGAATCGAAAGTAAGGAAACTTGTTGAGCTCTGACATTTTCTTCTTCGAGATTCGATTTTTGGGAGAAGAGGAAGGGGGAGAGAAAGAGGAATTCCGGTATGGTAGCTTTTCGCCAGTTCGATGGAGTTCTTGCTATGGACGATTAAAGTCTGTGTGTGAAACTACGAAGAATGGCCGACTTATTAATTTTTTCGAAGAGAAAGAAATAGCGTATTTTCTGGTAATCGTTCGACTTTGATTTACGAGAAGAGATTCGTAATTTTGAAATGTTTTTATAGTTCTTCTTGTACGAGGGATAGAATTATTATCGATTATGGACCACGGTTAAAGTTATTGCGAAAATAATATTGCATTAGAGCGAATGATAATTAATATTAGCCTCGAGGAAAAGATCTGTAAGAAAAAAAATTTGAAATTAATATTCTCGAGAACAATGGGGAAGGTAAGGGAAGATGTTTATATTCTGCAATAAGGACATTCGTTAAAAACTTAACTGAATTATTCCTCTTAGGGACCAGATGGGGAGTGTAATTCTACTTTATCTATGCCTCGTCTCAAATATTTCCAGAGTAACACGTCTTCTTCTGTCAAATAATTATACATTCCGGTTAATATTTGCAGAATTTCATCGCGAAACGAAAATTACCTAAAATATTCAGCTGAATCTCTTTTGTACAATTGAAGCTTCGTTTTAACCGACTTGCCTTTCACACCAGATGCTTTGAAGCTAACTAATACGATCCTCCGCCTGTTTCAACTAGTTTCACGTATCCCCCATTATCACGTTTTCGCGTTTAAAAGAGACAGGTCACGTTTCTCGATACGGAACGAGCCTCGTAGATTCTCGTGGCTTTTTTCTTTTTTTTTTAGTCGAATCATGAATCGTGTTGGAAGTTCGTCGTTGAGAGAAAGAGAGAGAGAGAGAGAGAAAAGGAAGAATATATTTTACAATCCCCTAAAAATTATTCCAGCTTTCCCCTCCCTCCCTTTCCTCTCCAAAACTCTCTCCGTCCTCCATTGAATACCGAGAAGAAAAAAACTTGTTAGTGCCAGAAGCAGAGAATATTGTGCGCGAGGAATAACTTCCGATTACAGTTTCGACAGATTTTTGTTTTGCGCCACTGTCACCGGACGCGAACTCTCCGCGCGTTGTCCCGTGGAAAAACGCTTTTCCGATGCACAAAGGATACACCCTCTTAATTTGCAATTCCGGCTTTATCGACGTTTGTCAGTGACGACCAATCAAAACGTCTCCGCCTCCCGATCCAATATAATTTCTAATAAACCGTATCTCGATCAATAAACCAAGAATTTCTCCATACCACTCGAAAAGGAAAACATTTATCAATATGAATATCCATCCCTGGATATTTAACGAAAGAATCTTTGCCGCTCGTCTTTGAAGAGAAAAAGAGGGAGAGAGAGAAAAAAAGGAAATAAAATCCAATAGCAAGAAACATTAGCAGCAGCACTCTCCTCCTATTTAAAGAACAAAATCCAATTGCAAGAAACGAGTTTGAACCAGCAGCAGCAACAGCAGCTCCCTTTTACTTAAAAAAAAGAAAAAAAAAAAAAACTTCAATTGCAACAAAGTTAATTCCATCTTCCAGCTTGTAACCTTATCCTCTTATCTTTATATATATATATATACACATATTCCACATTCTCGGTTCGATTTCATCGAGTGGGATTATTCTAAGAAAGTAAGGAACCATTTCAACCTGAAGATCTGCTCGAAGATCATCCCTCTGCCCATGGTATTGAAAAGTATTCATCTGGGCGAGAGTCGCGTGGCATGAAATTCAAATGGATGTATTTACAAGGGGAGCGGGTGGCCAACCGCGTTGCAACATTCTTCTCGAAGGATGTGTGCGGGAGGGGGGACGCGTGGAATAATCGGGCCGTTTACAAGCCGGCTGCCGCCGTCCCTTAATCTTCGGGGGGAGGAGGAGGAGGAGGGTCGTGCATTAAGATGACGAATAACGGGCGCAACATGGCGGAAATTTGACAGGATCCTGGACGGATAACGACATCTATCCGCTATCATTTCGCCAATTTACGTGTAATTCGTAATGCAAATGTTAATGGCCCCGGTCAAACACAGAGGCGACCGGCCCGATCCACCGGTATATATTGATCCTCCGTGATCGATACAACCGGAAACCGGTTAATATTATATGGGCAGGGTAATTTATAGCGATCGATATTCCCAATGTTTATACGATATTATATGATTATTCGAGTCGGAGTGAATTTAGAGTTTTCCGTTTAATCGCGTTTAATCTCGTGGTCGGTATGCATATTTGCTTGGATTGTGCGCGGTTGCTCGAAACTCTTGTACAGTTAATAATGTTTAAACGCTTTTTTTTTTCTTTCGTGTGTCGATGCTAATATATATATATGTATATATATATGATTTTTGAGCTTTTTTTCACTCTTCAATACGTTTGGCAGAATACGTTTTAGATTGGATTCTACCTACAATTTTTCTCTCCAATCACGTGAAAAAGCATTCACGTGGGCGGTTTGAGTGCAATTCATGCGTTTGAAATGGAAGAGAGGGGAGAGGGAGGGAGAGGGAAATTTTTATTTCATCCAACGAAAGAGATTCGAAACGCGTACAAGGGGAAACTACCACTCTTCCCCTCCTCTTCCCGCTCTGTTTTCGAAAAGCAGTCGTAAGCTCGTAGTCATCGTATCTTTGAAACGCAATGTACAGAATATATATTCGAGCAATCAGTTCTTTTTTTTTTTGCTCAAAGTAAATAAAACGAATTATCTCTTAATTAACGACGAATTTTTTTTCTCGTCAGGAAACGGATACCTTTGAACGATACGTTTCGAGTAAATTTTCGAGAGAAAAAAAAGAGTACTTTAAAAGAGTACTGTATTCGAAACTCCTCGTAATAAATTACGAAATGGCGGCAGGCTTTAAACCAGCAGGATCCTTAAACGCTCCTTAAAACGTTCAATTAAGTCGAAAATTGGATGGACGATTTAAATGAATTTTCCATTCGAACGACTTTTTTTTATTATTTTTCTTCTTCTTCTTCTTCTTCTTCCCCGCTTTTCTCTTCGTAACGATCAAATTAATTCCGCAAACACGAGGCAAAATTCTCGGCTTCGAGTCGCGTGCGAATTTCCTACCTATACGTATGTATTATACGTATCATAATGGAATAAGTAGAGGTATTCATTCGGCCAGCGAGGAGACTTTGTGACTACTCTCAAGTATAATAGGTCGGGTCATAGCTTCTCCCGGGGTTTACGCTTCTGTCGGGGTGGGTATCATCGTGCTTTGAATTTTAATTGGCAAGTTTAGGGCGTTCAGTGAATAGAAGGCGTTAACCAACGATCCTCGTTGATTCACCGATACATGTCCTCGATTGTCCTTTGCCTATCGTCCAAACTCCAAAAATCCATGTGCATTTCTGCGTATTGCAAAATTAGAAAAGAGAAATTTATTCTCTCTTCCTCCTTCCTCGTGATCGTCGCTCTCCCTTGCTCCGAGGCTTTTTTCCAGACTCCTCCCTTCAGTTAATCTCAACAACGGTTTGATCAACAATCTCGAAATTAAATTTGCGCCATCGATTCCATGCTCGATTCAACCAGACGCATCTCTCGGGTTGCATCTCTCCGAATCAATCCTTATTCGCAAACATCGTCTTCGTTTCTGGCTCGAACCCCCGAAGGCGGTTCGACTCGTCGGTTTTCGGATTAATCATGGCTCTCTGCAAGCAACGACGCATCCGTTAATCCGAGACCAACGATTCAACCGTTTCCAGCTCGATCTATCGTCACGTTATATAATGACAAACGCCTGTGATTAAACGGTGGGCGCAAAACCGTTTAAAATAATTCGCTCGGATGCTCAGTTTCGATTATTCCTCCTTCGAATTCCTCGTCTATGCCCGCAGTTCTTGGCTAATTCCTCTTCTTTTTGACTTTTCTTTTGTATTTTTCGTATCTCGTTTATGGCTCGCGTTATTATTATTATTATTAGCTGGGAAACGAGTTGAAATGGGTCGTTAAATAAATTTTCCTTCTCGCAGAATTTCTTTCTATATATGTTTTCTAATTTAAATCGTTCGCTCGAAAGCGAATTGCAGCCCGTTACGACCAATTATATATCGACTTTATATTTAATTATATAAACTTGTAACGATGAAAGCTCTTAAAATTGATTTCGATATTTCTTTTGTGCAATAAAACGATTGATTAAACGCATCCATTGATTTTCGTATCCATATCTGCCCTTTGCAACCGAAGTGCGATAAATATTCCAGCGAGTGCAACGTTTAACATTCCGCTTTTGTCACCTTGTATTCCTTTCCTCTTTACGTGTAATAATTCCTACTCTTCAACACGTTTGAACTAACTCATCGAACGAATATCCCGCGCCGAAAAATCAATTTAATTACAGGAGGAAAAAGGGGGAAAGAAGTAATAATTCCTACTCTTCGACGATATTTGAACTAACTCGTTCCCTGTTGCTCATTCGAGAAAAATCAATTTAATTACAGGAGGAACGAATCGAGGAATCATCTTCGAAAAAGAAGAAAAAAAGAAAAGAAGAAATAATAATTTCTATTCTTCAATAACATTTGAACTCATCGAACGAATTATCGTCGCTCATCCGCGCCGAAAAATCAATTTAATTACAGGAGGAATGAATCGAGGAATCGTTTTCGAGAAAAAAAAAAAGAAAAAAGAAAAAGAAGTATTCTTACTCTTCAACGATATTTGAACTAACTCATCCGCGTCGAAAAATCAATTTAATTACGAATGAATCGAGGAATCATTTTCGAAAAAATAAAAAGAAAAGAAAAAAAGGAATAATAATTCCTATTCTTCAACGATATTTGAATTAATTATCGTTGCTCGTTCACGAAAAATCAATTTAATTAAAGGAGAAACGAATCAAGGAATCATTTTCGAAAAAAAAAAAAAGAAAAAAGGGAAAAAGAAGTAATAATTCCTATTCTTCAACGATATTTGAACTAACTCATCCCTCATTCGCGTCGAAAAATCAATTTAATTACAGAAAAAGAAAAAAGAAATAATAATTCCTACTCTTCAACGATATTTGAATTAATTATCGTCGCTCATTCACGAAAAATTACAGAATTTTACAAAATTAATTACAAAAGGAACGAATCATTTTCGAAAAAATAAAAAGAAAAGAAAAAAAGGAATAATAATCTCTACTCTTCAACAAGATTTTAATTAACTCATTGAACGAATTATCATCTCTCATTCACAAGAAATCAATTTAATTAAAGGAGAAACGAATCAAGGAATCATTTTCGAAAAAAAAAAAGAAAAAAGGAAAAAGAAGTAATAATTCCTATTCTTCAACGATATTCTTGAACTAACTCATCCCTCATTCGAAAAATCAATTTAATTACAAAAGGAACGAATCGAGGAGTCATCCTCGAGAAAAGAAAAGAAGAAAAGAAAAGAGAAGAAGAAAGAGACAAGAGGAAATTCATCAATATCACGCTCGTTGAAGGGATACGCCGTGAAACTGCGCGAAATTTACTCGTGGAATGTAACCGTGTCTCTAACGAACTCAAAACTTTGCCGCAACGAATTTCTTCAGGGCGTGCGAGGTTGGACCGAGGCGAGTTAGTTTTCACCGTGATCGTTCGAGAGGCTCGCCTCGCTAATTTCGAACCGATTGGGATGCAGCCAGACGAGAGGGGAAAAAATTTTGCCAGGAATTCGTTTGAGCGCGCGAAATAAACGGAGGAAGAGCAATATCGTGATCGCCGTAATCGGTGTATAAATATTTACAAATTGCTTGTGCCGGGGAGAGAATGTTTGGATTCTCTTCGAAATAACGTCGTACATGAGCGTTGTCCCCGTGAAGATTCGCGAAAGGAAAATTTTTATGAAAATGTCGCGGCTTTTCGTGGAATAACCGGGATTGGAATAAACTAGAGCAAAGTAGATATTATCGTTTGACGATGAAAGGGGGAAATAAATTGGTAAAGGAGTTGGTAAATTGGTTTCGAGGAGAATTTTTGTTCGCTTTTACTCCTTATTCGAACGTTTATTATTTGCTAATTTTTTGGTAAATGAGATATATACGTTAAAGAAACTTGTTAAGAGACAGTAGGAGGAAAATTTCATGTCAACAAAATTTGAGAATGATTCACCAATTTATTATACGCAGTAATAGGTAATACGTTCATTATATACACGTTGATACGTTGTTGATAGTTTTTATTTTACGCTTTAGAAATATAAACACTGGTACGTTCAGTCGATGCCGAGCTACCGTTCCATTAACAGTAACGCAAAGGCGTGCGGCGTTAAACGCGAAAATTCGCGTGAAACGGAAGAAAAGTGTGAACTTTGGTTGCGCAAGGATGAAAAATCTTGTAGCGAGGATTGTGAACAGAAGTAAATCTATGGCACTCGTAAAAATAATCAAAAGGAACAAAGCTGGTTCAGATCGACCTAGAGAAACTTAAGTGAAAGAGAGGAAAAAATTATTACTAGCGAAGTAAAAAAAATACTGCATATATGAAACTGCATATTTCGAATACTTTTGTAACCTGTTAATAGCACGTATATAATATAATATAATAAATGTATTAGAAAATTTTGCTGACACTTCAGATTTTCCTCTTACTATACGCTCCTCACTGTCTCTTAACAAATTTCTTTAACGTGTATTATTCCGTTCACCAAGAAAAAAAAAATTGTGAACAAATGTAAGCGTTGGAATACTTTCGTTGGAATACTTTTTTCTTTTCCTTCTGTTCATTCAGGAATCGAAAGCATCGAGTACAGGGGGAACAAGATTCAACCTATTCGTATCGTAAACGAAACAATTGCCTCTCTCGAATTTGTGAGATGTTTGCAATTGTGACGGAAAAAATAAAGGATAAATTTTCCAACGGTTGCAATTACGAATGCGGTAGATGGAATTTTGTTTCCAGTCCCCCGGGACAAATATGCATTTAGATCGAACATTAGCGGAGAAATTAGCTGATCTTTATCCTTTGTAGAACAACGTGTATAAGTGGAACGACGGGGGAATGCTCATTGGAGGAGATAAAGCGAATAGAGAGAAGGAAGTGCATAAAGTAGATGGGAGATTGAAACAGTTCTAATTCCACTTTCCGATATACTCTCTGCCCCTCCTCCCCCCTTGTGTTAAAGCAACGACACAATTTCTCAGTAAAGAGAGCATTTCTTTCCCTGCCTGATCGAAAGAATTGAGAAAGAAAGGAAAAAAAAAGAAGATATTCGACTTTCACTTTCGATTCGACGAATAAAGAATACTTAGAAACTCTTACGTATCAAAAGGGACGAGATAACGCCGAGACCGTATAACTTATTTTTACCTTTGTAATCTCCCATAATGAGATTTAACTCTACAATATGGCTGCCACGGTTCAAACCATCTTCGACTTGTTTCGATATTATAACTGTGCACGCGTTACTATTTATTTCATTCCCTTTTGTGCAAACCCATCTCTCGCTCCCGGAGAAAACGAAGCAATTTGGAAAATTATATAACGTAAAATCGCGATGCGGAGAGAGAGAGGGAGAGATAAAGATGATGCAAAACAACGAAAACGTTAAAATACACGAGGATAGCGGTGCTTTACTCTCTCGTTTAACCGGGATAACATTTTTTTACGGCTTGTATAAACGGCTAACCGTGGATCAGGTAAGACGCAAACAGTTAATAACGAAACTGGGATATCGGTGCATCCCTTCCTTTTTACTCACTCGGATTTTTAGCGTGTGCAGTTCATCGATGATCGCGAGAAAAGAATATAAATATCTTTTACGAGCAACTATAAGAAGAGTCGAATTACGAATTCGTAAGAAGAAGAAAAAATTCTAATTCGAGCCACATTCCGAGAAATGAATTTCAATTGCAAACGTTGTTTATATACAGGAGGGAGAAGATTGTTGTAACAAATTTATTTTAAATCCAGCAAGGAAACACGAGCAAGGTCCGGTATAATGGTGTTTATAGAGCGAGTTAAGTTCGATCCGTTTGCGTATAATCGAAGGAGAAAAGTTTGTCGCTCGACGAAGATTTGAACGGGAACGCACAAACTTTACGAGATAAACTTCTCCCGTCGAATGGTGTCAATCGAATTATCGGGGTGTAGAGTTGGAGTTGTTCGTCCCTCGAAAAGGGGAAACGAGGCAGCGAGGTTTTCAGGTAGAAAATTAGGCAGGGAAAAAGAATAATCTTGAGTCTTGATCGTGTTAATCGCACGCTCGAGGATTGTCGTCGAGATTCGTTTATAATGGAATCGCTTAACGATATGTAATAATCGGTACGTTAACCCCGTTCGTTTCCTTTTGTGCAAAACTGGAACGAGGGAAGACGTAAAGGGGCGGGCTTTGACTCGGGATTTGTTGAAGGGGCGAAGGACGAGTGGTGAAGAGGATTACCAACGCCACACTTGTATGACATTTCGTAGTGACATTTCGGGAGATACCCTCCCCGGGGAGCGTGGCTAATGCTCCGCCAGCCGTGGATTACTTTGAAGACCATAATTAAGTTAATATCCTCCGTCATTACGACATGTCGCCGTCGGATTTCGCCCCACCCACCATTCTGATTAATTGCACGACAAATATTTCGAAATCCGCCGCCATTTTTTCTTCTCTTATCCGTTTCGTTGCCATGCAACTTGCGCTAGAAGAAGAAAAAGAAGAAGAAGAAGAAGATTGCTCTTTGAGTTATTAGATTGGATTACGTACGTGGAGTATTCTGCGGCCATTAATGCTCGATGCTCCAAAGTTGCATGTTCGTGCGAACAACATTGTTCCGTTGATCGCAGTGAAAATGAATTTCCTTTTTTTATCTGATGCTACGTCCACGTAGCTTGATCCACGAGTTTATGTGCAGCAACGTTAGGTTGCCTCCGATTATTAATCGATTCGATGCGGTAGCAAAAAAGAAGAAAAAAATGGAAGAATATTATTAAAAAGAAGAATGCAACGAGATTCAAACGTGTGTAATGACAGAAATCGTATTAAATAACGTGTAAATCCCGAAGAACTACGTTCATATTTTAGTCAGCGAATTTATATTCTTTCCACTTCTCTCCGTTATATCGTATAGAAAAGATTCCAAAAAATGGAAAGCTCAAATTTCAATCAAATCCTTAAATTCGACTGAAAATTATAGAAAAGGTCATCGAGGAAAGCGGAAAAAGCTCGAATTTCAATCTCCTCATTGACAGAATGAAATTTTCTTTTTCAAAATAATATTCGAAAATGTGGTCAAACGATGCAAACCATTTAAGTAAAAGAAATTCAAATTTCAATCTCCTTATTGACAAAATAAAATTTTCTTTTTTTGTCCTTTAAATGTGTCGATTGAAAATTATCCCACAAAAGAGATCGTCGCAAGGAAACGGAAAAATCTCGAATTTCAATCGAGCGTTCGAAACAGAAACTTTTCTCTCCTTTTCCCCTGTAATATTAAAAAATGTGCTCGACATTCGAAAAAGCGATGCAAATTTAAGTCTTAAACATATCGATTGAAAATTATTCGTAGAAAAGATCTAGGATCGCGAAGAAGTAAAACTTAAATTTCAAAAATGTGTTCAAACGATACAAACTTTTTAAGCGACGTTAAATTCGACTGAAAATTATCCATAGAAAACATCGACGAAGTAAAAGAAACTCAAATTTCAATCTCCTCGTTGGTAAAATGAAATTTTCTTTTTCCATAATATTCAAAAATGATCAAAAGTGGTCGGTCAAGCGATAGGAAATCGTTTGTCCTTTAAACGTGTCGATTGAAAATTATCCCACAGAAAGGATCGTCGCAAGGAAACGGAAAAATCTCGAATTTCAATCGAGCGTTCGAAACAGAAACTTTTCTCCCCTTCTCCCCTGTAATATTAAAAAATGTGCTCGACATTCGAAAAAGCGATGCAAATCATTTAAGCGACGTTAAATTCGACTGAAAATTATCCGTGGAAGAGATCTAACATCGACGAAGTAAAAGAAACTCAAATTTCAATCTCCTCGTTGATAAAATGAAATTTTCTTTTTCCATAATATTCGAAAATGATCAAACGTCATCGGTCAAGCGATAGCGACAAATCGTTTGTCCTTTAAACGTGTCGATTGGAAATTATAGAAAGGACAATCTCGAATTTCAATCGAGAGCGTTCGACGAAACAGAAATTCTTTTCCCCCCCCTTTCTTCCCTATATATATTTGAAAATGTAACCGGGCAATGCAAAGCGTTTACCCCGTCGTTAATGAAGTTAAAGCGGCGGCAAGTTTGAAAAGTAGCTCCGGGTACAGTTATCGAACAACTTAAGAGTGGTTCCCGTAAACGGGCGACGAATCGACGAGGCGACTGGAAAGTTGGGGAGGGAGCGGCGGTTTAGGGTTTTGCCCAACTTTATTTCAATGCGCGACGGAACGCGAAGCGGAAAAAGGGACTTCGTCTACCCTGCCGGCCTCGATGAAAGGCCTCGATTCAAAATTCGTTTCTGCCACTCAAACTGGCTGTTTCGATATACCGTGCCACTGTTTCAATCTTCTCGGACGTCAATCCGATATTCTTCAGCCGTGTCGAAGGCCGCGTGCGTTCAAATTTATAGCTTCTATTTCGAAATGCGTTTCTCTCGTTTCTTACATGGAAATTTCAATTTTTGCAACGGGAAATGAAATAACATCGAAATAAAGGAGTAAGTGATTTATCGAAATTCGTAAGATGAACTTGGAGCGATTCTTAGAGGGATCAATTGATTGCAAGCAAGATGGGAATGTAAATCAATACGATTTTTTTGAAACTGTTTTCTACACCCTCGAAAACGTCACACGCATTTACGAATTTGATAAGAACAACGATAGGAGCAGAGGAACGATAGGAAGCAAGATGGACTTCTCGTGTAGACTCGTAAAACCAGCCAGGATCACGTTTTCACGAAAAATCGTGAAAAACCGCGTCCCGAGAATTAATCTTAATCTTAACGTGTATCCAACGTCGAAAGAGTCGATGTTAAATTTAAAATCTTTCGATAGTTGGTTATCTCTTAGTTAACAACCGAGAGCGTTACTTTTGAGTGGAGAGGATCGAAAACGGAAATTGAGAAGTAGGAATCAGTCGGAGGGATCTCTGTTCCAGATCTGTTCCGGAGAAAGTTGAAAAGGTTAACCGTATCGCCGTGGATAACGATAAACCGCCATCGCTGTGAGAAATATCTCCGAGATATATAAGGTGTTCCATAAGTTTCTTTCGCTCGACGTTAAGAATAACTTTAATATTTTTATATGAACGCTTATCAGCCTATCGTTTATGGCATCGGTTTCAATCGTCCTAGAACTCTTTTAAAGTACGTTTCGTCGACGATATAGTGTCTTTTAAAATTATACTTTGTCGCTTTAAAAAAAGTGATACAGTACAAATGATATTGCAGACGAGATTTGTACTGTTTAATGATGCTACGACTATTCGCAATTGGTTTAAGAGATTTAGAGTTGACAGTTTTGAAAGATGAAGGATCTTATCAAGGCCATGCTCGCTGAAAATCAGTGTGCGCGAGATACTGAATGCCTCTAACATTCCCGAGACAACAGTATGCCTGATCAGGATGGAATATGTCAATATAATGTTTGGATTTCACAGCTATTGGCCGATTTTACGCACTGCTTGCTGCGATTTCCTTCTCCAGCGACGTGAAAGAAATCCTTTTTAAAGAGCGTTGTCAGACGAGACTTGGATTTTGTATCAAAATGTGCATCGAAAATCGCACTTGATTTAAGAACGATAGATGTTCAACTGTCGCGAAGCCTGGACTTCACTCGAATAACGTTCTTTTGTCCATTTGCTGGGATTGGAAAAGTGTAGCTTACTGTGAGCTTCTTTCTCAAGGTGAAACCATCAATTCTGCAAAATATTGCAATCAGCTTTAGTAAATTGAAAGACGCTATAGCAGAAAAACGATCAAAATTGGCGAACCGACGAGGCCATCACGACAATGCAAAACCGCATGTTGCATTCACTGCAAGAGAAAAACCGTTACAGTTTGATTGGGACGTTCTATCTTTTATACTTGTTATTAAAAAAATTCTTTCTCCACGATGAACGATTCCAATCCTTATGCGAAACAAAAACGCACCTCGAGCAATATTTTGCAAATAAACCCCAACAATTTTGGAAAAAGGGAATAATGAGGCTTCCTGAGAAATAAGGAAGAAGGTGATAGAGCAGAACAATCCATACATAACGTAATAAATCAACCTTAAACTATTCGTTTCAAAAAAAAAAGAAACTTATAAAAACATCCTAATAATCCATATGGAAAAATTATTTTATCGCGTGAATTATTTGTTTCTCCTGCTACTAATTAAACTACACTCGTTATTAATCTAATTGTGGTTAAAAGGAAGGAAACGCGCAGGTGGTGGAAAAGTAAATCCTACCCCGGTGAAGAACCTTCCGCGCCAACCTAATGCTATTACTTACTCTAAAATACATCCTCTTTGGCCGCCGTTATTCTTTGCCTACCAGTAAAAATAGTCGGTCGGTCGGTGGACGCGCGGGGGTAACTTTTAATTTTACGGTCTGCAATTTAAACCCGGATCCCAAAGGAACGATTTAATGTTCGGGGTCAGCTAATTTTGGGAACGGAATCTGTTCAACTATATAAGTGACGAAACGTGCGAATGACGCGGCGAGATATCGTCGAACCGAGGATGAAAAGGGAAGATGTTCCTCTTTATCTATCACTACGAGCTTGCCTTTAATAATTATCAGAGAAAAGGGGACTTAGATCTCTCTCTCGTACGCACGCACAGGCGAGAGAAATTCAGGTGCAAATTCGGGAAGCTTCGTCATGTGTGAACATGTTGAAACATATTCCGTACGACGCCCAAGTTATAATCTGGTAGGCAAGTAACGTAACATTCTCTTAAACCTGTAAACCTGTCACTCAAACTTTGGCAAACTTTGGCAAGGAATATAAATACCTTGGCACGCTTTGTGATAGGTGTTATTAAATCGAATCGTTATTAATTCGAGGATTCGACTATATATATTTCCAGTTGAAATCACCAGCGACGGAAGATTAAGATGTATCATTTAAATTTTATGTTTTCCATGTAAATGGAAGTCGGTTAATATCGTCCAATACCATTTCAAACATCCCTTTAACCTTTAGAGCCCCGAGTTACGCAAATCTTACGTAAAGACCCGAAGCTGGGTCATCGCTAGGATCCTCCATGGATTTGTCTAAGATTTAGCATTCTCCCTGCTAAAATATTTACAGGTACACACGGTAATATCGATCAATATTAAACGAACGTTACGATGTTACGTAAATACACGGAGCCAAAAATCGGAGGAGGACCCTTCTACCCTTATTGGCTCTCGATAGACAATTTCCAAAATTCCGGGGTGAAGAAAAGCGACGAAACGTGGGAAAGATCGATCAGAAGTCGAGAGATCGAGAGGAGGGTGGAATAAATCGGAATTGGAAGAACGCAGGCCCCATTAATAGCGGGCGTTACGGTTACGTCTCGGCCGGTTGGGAGACGGTACGTCACACGAAGCGGGACACACGCCGGGGAAAGTTGGGAGCGCGATACGTGGTGGTGATAGTGTCGTTGTCGGCGGAGAAATCTGTCTGATTAGTGGCGCCTGGCTACTCGGTTGATTTATCTTGGGAGGCGTGTCCCAACCGGCGAAAGCGCGAGTTGACGGAAAGTATGCAGAGATCCGGTGGACAGGTGGAACTAGTCCAGGACTCTCGGATGCAGATATCAAACCCCCGCGCCTGTAAATCTGCCAGCGGGGCCGGTGTGAAACGGCGGCGGGTCGGATTAGGAGGCAGAGGTCGAGAGGGCCGGCCGACCACCGGCCAGTCGGAAGCGCGCCATGAACTATTGCGTTTGATATCCAACCCGATGAATGGAAACGGTGAAGCCGTATCCACGCTTGGCGCCATCTCTGCCCGCCGTGTGTGCGCGAATGCAGCTATAATACCCCTCCGTGCTTCCGCCAACTATGATAACCAAGTATTTACGGCTTCTCTTGCGAATTTCTCTAATTTACTACCTAGGCCCCCGCTATGCGTCACTTGCGTATTTTTAACGGCAACCTCCTTACCGACCTCCTTCGTAATTGCTCGGCCCTTTCAAATTTAAACCATCGAGAATAACGGCTAATTTTCTTTGTGTATGTGTATATATATATATATATCGATGGAGGGTCGATGTAATTGGCGGATTTTCAAATTTAATTTCTTCGAGTTTAAATAATACAGTAGAGGTATAATAGGTTGGTTTAAATATTTTATTCCTTTGTTTATTCGATAGAGTGTACTTAAAATAATAATTGGAATATCGAGCTTTGAAGCTCGTTTAAAATTTTTAAAAATTCACGCGCGACGATGCAGACGAGACAAAGTTGGGAGCCATTGAAAATTCGTATTCCCTCCCCTCCCCTGAACGAGCGGATCTAACGTCGTATTTATCATTAGCGTAGGAAGTGATACCGGTATCAATAGCAGTGTAGTACATATGTCGGTTCGTCAAGTATTAGCATGGATCGTGTATTGTACCGTGAATGAAATCGATATCTATTTGGTATTTCCAGGCCAATTTCGGAACGTATCAATTATATGCACAATGAAATATAATACTAGCTATAATACTAGCTGTCGCGATCGACTCCCCCTCTATTGTCGGAAATACACAAGTGGATAATCATTAACCAGATCATTCGCCAGATTCCATTGGTTGAAAAATTAAATTTCAAGTTAAGAATAAATCCTCGCTATTGATCGTGTCGAAAGAAAGAGACTTGCGTCATTCAAGATTCCAAAAAATTGCGTCTATTCTAAAAATTACTGCAACTAAAAAACGCATCTCCCTCGTCGAATGAATATTTCAAGTTGAGAATAATACTCGCTATTGATTGATCGAGTTGAGAATAGTACTCGCTATTGATGAAAAAGGAATTTGCATCGTCGTGCACCACCAAATTTACATCATTCAAGGTGGCAAAAAAGGAAGGTTTGTTCCAAAAATTAATGGAACTAAAAAATCTCCCTCGTCGAATGAACATGTCGAGTTAAGAATAACACTCGTTATTGATCGTATCGAAAGAAAAAGAACATTGCACCAAACTTGCATCATTCAAGATGCCAAAAAATCGAGGGATACTCTACTCTAAAAATTACTAGAACTAAAAAACGTATCTCCCCGGCCGAATGCTAAATGTTTACCCATCAAAAACAGCAATTTCCATTATCCTTCTCCTTTGAAGTTGGAGAATGCACGAGAATGAAAATATTTGCCAACCCCCCTCCCCTCCCCAATAGTAGAGCACGCGTGCACGTAAGCGTGGAAAATACGTGATCACATGGCGGTAATCGTGGTACAAAGGGAAGGTAGGAGCCGGAAATACACCCACGGTTGCTCATGATTCACCGCGGCCACTCAGACACACGGCTACGACTTTAATACGTCCTCCTTCTCTCCTTCTCCTACTCCCATAACATAATCTTCCCCCTCTCTTTTCCTCTTTTTCCCTTTCTTCCTCCTCTTTTTCTTTTTCTTTTTCTTTTTTTTTTTCAACAAGCGGATCACATTTTCCTAACAGGTTGATTTATCGCGAGCCAACGGCTAAAGCTTTCGTTGGTTGTGGTTTGAGGGGGGAAAGGGAGGGTGGTGCATGCGCACCACACCTCTTTTTCTTCTCTCTCTCTCTCGCTCTTGTTTTTTCGCTCGGCTCCAAAGCGAAGCCGGCAACAAGGGGACTTGTTCACTTTTCCTTTTCCACCCGCCACTTTTTTTTCCACGTGGTTAGACCGCGAGCGCGCGGCAAGCAAGCTTCTCCTATTTCGATAGAGGAAGGGACGATGTCTATCCTCGACGACCGTCCCTCTTTTCTCTTTTCTCCTCTTGCAAAATCGAAGAAGAAGAAAGCTGTACGATTTCTCGCGAATCGGGAAGAGGAGATGGAGAGTCGAAACGAGAGTTTTTCTTTTTTTTTATCCTCCAATTTTGTTGCAGGTGGCATGGCTGCGCGTGGACACCCAAACGATATTGACGATAGCCAGTCACGTCATCACGAAGAATCATCGAATAGCAGTCTCTCACAGCGATCACCGGACGTGGTTCCTCCACATACGAGAGGTGAAAGAATCCGACAGGGGATGGTACATGTGCCAGATTAACACCGATCCGATGAAGAGTCAAACCGGTTACCTCGAGGTTGTAGGTAAGCGTTCCTCTCCTTCCATTGAATTTCATCGAATATTACATATTATTCGTATTTTTATATTAATTTTTCCAATCGGTTCCAACTCGAACAAACTCGAAGGCACGAGATGAAAAATCGATTTTATAAATTCGAATAAATTCCTTTCGATTCCATTCATTAATATTATATATATTTCGTTCGCTCGTGTGTTTAATTGAGAGGAAGGAGAGGAAAGAAAAAAAATATCTTGAACTAATTTCATTAATTGATCTTTTATTACTTCTTTTTCTTCCTCTATTTGTTACCTGTTTTCTTTCTTTTTAAAAGTCGGAAACTTTTATATCAACAAATGTGGAAATGATAACGCGAACAATAGGAGGAATTAATTAAACGCGTGTTTCGTTAAGTTTATCGAGGAAATGGCGGCTCGTTTGTTCGCTCTCCCGGATGAGCTTCTAATATGGAGGCGTGTATCGATTAGCAGATCGAAAGGAGAGGAGAGGACGGTGCCGTGCACTTATCAGTAGTATCCGGAGCGGCTATTATAACGATTATGTCACGTGAACGTTGGTGAGCGATATGCGGATGTAATTCGCAATATCTTAATCAAGTCTGACAAGCCGTGAGAATCTGATCCCGTATCCAACCCTAATATCCTTCATCTCTTTGCAGGAGGAGAGGATGATTTGTCGCCCCTCTTCCACCTCCCCTGCTTCCACCACATCAACGCGCTTCGATAATTTCATGTTCGACAGATATTTTCGTGTTTTTCTTTTTTTTTTTTTTTTTTTAATCGCGCGTTAATTTTCAAACAATTTATCTCCCCTCAACGGGATAATCCCACTTTGTAACCTGTTGCACCCGATATCAGATTTTTCATTCATTTTTTATACATTATTGGAAATTTTATTTGCAAAAGGGGGGAGGAGGAGGGGTATTTAAATTATTCAAAAGAATTGGAAACCCGTGTTGCCTTTCTAACCGCTCCTGATTATGCATATTTCAAAAGGTTGAACTATCGAAAAATTGTATTTAAAGGAGACGTTTTCGTTTCTTCAAATTTTGCTCAAGGAGCAAATTTAAATTTTAATATTTCCAGGGAGAAAAAAATTGGGAGACACGTCAAAAGCTATTAACCCGAAATTTTAAATTAAAAGGAGCAAGAAAGTTCAATTTTCGATCCTCGCATGAAACAAAAACTCGTCACACACACACACATATATATATATATAGATCGACGATGAGCGAATCCAGTTAGGTTAAATCGCAAATAATCGTCGTCAAAGATCGCGGGGCTTCGCAGCAAATTTAAACCGTACGATTAAACTGGACGACTATATACGAAAGTCCTCCTCCTCCTTCTCCTCCTCCTCCCTTCCACTGCGCGTCTACTTAATTTGCGAGGCATTAACCTTATTATTATGGAGCAATATGGTCGCGAGTTTGCGAGAAAACGTTGTGCAGGGGTGGTTGCACGCGAGCAATCTTTACAGCCCTTCTCGGAAATGAAACCTCGTGTATGCCCTTTCACCGCCCCACGCCCACCCTTCTTCACCCCGTGTTTCATTCTTTTAATTCCCTTAACCCTCGTGCCAGTCCACCACGCCATCCCCCCTCACTCCCTTCCCTCCCTGTTCCATTTTTACCGCGCCAACCCCCCTAGGAATCGACCGATTCGATTAGCTAAAAAGTTTCGAAAAGTTGTCTCGATGCGGGAAAATGCAAAATATTTGGGGGGAGGAGGGATGATCAAATGCGTTTGCGAAAAACGCGTTCGTTTTCTACTGCCATATACCATTCTATGTTTTACCACATAATCGGAGGTGGAATCGGTTGAAGAAGAAATTGACGTCTGGAAGAGAGGATGGAGTTAATATTTGAGATACGGTTCGAATACGGTGAGATTGTTGAATTTTCTTTTTTCTTTTTCCTTTTTTCGTATCCTTTTTTCGAGTTTAGGTCACAGAGCGATTATCGCCGCGTATTTTCTGCACGAGACGGAGCGTTTTTCATCCTTACCCGACGATAAGTGTTATTAAAATTTTAATAAATCCATTTCACCTGGGGAATTATTTTTAGGTAATAATAATTTTTCGTGCTGTTTAAAATTTCTGCGATAATTAAATTGGCCATTTCATTACAATTTAATACGATTATGAAAGTTATAAAAGTTTCTCCCGGGTTAATTATATATATATTTTTTTTAGGAGGGCTTAATTTAATTATTCGTGAAAATATTGCGTAACGATACGTAATTTTCCCTCTTATTCGCGAATTATTATTATTATTATTGTTGTTGTTGTTGTTATATTATTATTATTATTTCCTTCTCCGACATGTTTATCTTCGTCTTTCATTATAATCGATTCAAATGTCTCGTTTCGTTGTTGTCTTTCGCCTTTTTAAAACAACAGTTGTGGAAGAAAGATTCCTCGATTCTTCATTTTCTTTCTCGACAACGGACGGACTTGACTTCGAAATAAATTCGAAATAAATTCGAAATAATATCGAAGAGTCGTAAATATTAATACAACTACTTTTCCTTTCTTCTCGAAGACTCGACCGTTGAATTCGTGCGTTGTACGAGGGATTCGTGAGGACGCAGCGTCAACCACCCCCTCCTCCCCGCTGTGCTCGTAAGCAGAACTTCGATAGGATCCAATAATTGGAAACGTGAAAACATTTTCTGCCGAGTCATCGAATTATCGACGCTCCGTGCAGACGCACTTTAATTAAACGCGATTAAGTTAAATCTGCCAGCATCGTAGGAGCGCATCATTCTCGAATTAAAAAATCACAGGGTCTTAACATACCCTTTCGATTTTCCTCACCTCTTAATTGGGTTTTGTTTTATAAAAATTTTTGAACCGAACCGGTCGATCGCCTCTTCGAGCTGGAGAGAATCATTTTGTGACGAGGTGTAATATTGATCATTCTTCTAGGATTCATCTCGGGTTATTGGAAAATTCTCCAATGATGAGACAAATATTGTTTATTACTTGTTGGCATTTACTTCGAAAGTTGGAGGAAAGAACGCCTCTTTTGGATTCCGTTACTTCCATTGGCATCGATCATTCTGTACAAAAGTGTGCTCGCGCTTTTCATAAATAACGAATGTCTCGATACATCAATTTGTGCAGAGTTCAATGGGAATACGAGAGGAGAATTTACACGGGAATTTCGAGAATTATCGTTATCTCGAATTTCTCGGACGAAAGATTTTTAAACGTCTTTCGAATAATTCGAACGAGTTTCGAGGGAATACATATATATATATACACATCTGATATATTTAAAATTTAGAAATCAATTTATCACGGGGAGAGATCAAATTCTGACAATGTATCCCGATATTCGAAAAGATATTAACACGAACGTCAATCAATTCTTGAAAATCATAAACATATTTTGCTTGGGGAGAAAATTGAATTCAAGGCTTGAAACGCGATAATTTGATGTTATCAATGGACAGTTCTCCCCCGTTTATTTAAAAGATAACGCGACACCGTGTTATTTCAGATTCTCTATTCGCGATGTTGCCTCTCATTTCGAATGTTCAAAATGATTTGAAAAAGCACTGGAACTAGGTTAAAATTAATACGAGAAAGAGAGAGAGAGAGAGAGAGAGAGAGAGGAAATATAAGCTGGCAGAATAAGTTTTGATAAAGTGCGAACGCGAAAAATACATATATCGTGGTGCACATATAATCGATATTTATACAATTCTATTCACGCGTTGACGTAAAAATAATTTTTATCATAAACAGAAAATTCCAACGTGAAATTTATTGTATAACGCGAATAACGGGAGAAACGATATATACCTGTAAATATTTTTTCCCCCTCCTTCCCCCCTCCTCCCTCCTCTCAATTTTCGTAGTAAAACGGGAGAATTATGAAAAAAAAAAAAAAAAAAAAGAAAAAACCTTGGATACAAAAGCGAAGGAAAGTTTTTTTCGAATAAACACGTGAAACGTGCACGACGAAAATAAAATAATTACTTTGACACGTGTTACACTTTTTTTTTTTTTTACGCGAAACAAAAGAAAAAAAACGAGCAAATTTATCAAAGTGCGCGAATTAAACGACAAAAACCGATCGGAAACGGGATAAAATTTATTCCGGGTATCGAACGCGAGAAATATTTGTTGAAAAAAAAAAACAAATAAATAAATAAAATAAACAAGAGTGTTAAAGCGTTTTTACGATCGTTTGGAGCAACTTAAAAAAGGAGCAAGGAGGGAGAGACAGAGTGAGAGAGAAAAAAAGAGAACTCGCTCGATCAACGGAAAACCGAGAACCAATCCCGTTTAACCCGAAAACCGATTTTCTCCCCGTTAATGTAAATGACTTACTCTCCCCGTTCATTGCGTGTAATGAGTTGCAGCGAAACGTTACGAATGTGGTTTTAACCGCCGCTCAGGGGGCATTTAAATTGAACTTCCCCCCCCTGAAAATGCGACGAGACGAGAGACGTCCAGTCGCTCCCTTCGGAGGGATCGCTGACCTAAATTTGCCGCATCCTCCCCACCTTATTATTTGCCCGCGAGTGGAAATTTTTTAACTTTTTTCTCGAAGATCAATTCGTTTTATTTGCGTATATATATATATATCTTCAAGAGCGAAGAAACGGATCCCTCGAATCAAATCGAGGCGATGAATCAAATCGAATGTTTGTTAACGAAGCGGTTTGTTCGGCCCCTTCTTATGCAAATTGCCTCTTGCTTCTACGTTTTCTTCCCCTCCGGACGTGGTTGAACGAAATACGCGCGCTTGTCTTCCATTTAGCGCGAAGAACTCGATGAGTTACGCGTATATTCCTTGTAATATTGGCTATTCTTAATTGGCGCCGATGAGTGGACAATTATAATCAAGAAGGAAACAAGAAAACGAAGGGAAAAAGGAATCTTCCGAGGATTGGCGAATGTTAATACGATTCTCTTCCACTTTCTCTTTCTGCAGATTAAGAGAAGAAAAAGGAAAGAAGAATCCGCACGGCTCCCCGTGAAAGGGAAGGAATTTTCAATTCGCCCGGCATTGTGAAGCGGAGATTAATTATGCCGTTATTATTAGCAAGTCGAGTAATTAAACTCGGTATTATTCTCGCACCCGAACTAATATCGAAACTGGTTTTGTTTCGGGATGAAATGCCGATAAAATTTCTTGGACGAGAGGTCGGCAAGAAAATCGTATATTCGAGCCTGGGTGTGGAAATAAATTTCGAAAAAGAACCAGCTAAACGAAACCAAATCTTCTTCCCCATCAACGTGTATCCATCGTGTTATAATGTAATCGAACTTGCAAGTTCGAGAGACCGTACAAATTCTCCCGTTAATTACTCTCAAATTACAACCCCGCCGTCCTCTCTCAAAAGAGAAATCTCTAACGTTGGCCTATATTATTTTCATTTTGAATATTACACGCATTCCTCCCGGAACATGGTCAAAATTCCTTCCTCGCGCATTATTAAATCTCGCACCATTGTTGACGATATTATCGAGAAATGGAACGATAATATAAAATACCGTAAACAGAATTCTTCTTTCGTCTGTTATCCACTCATCTTCGTTACTATTCTCATCATCGGTAACGGTGACGGATGAATTAAAGCGCAAACATTCCGACGAACGCGCTGCTACACGATTTATACGAGGCAAGAGGAGCGCCATATTCATTAGAAAATTGCACGAGAAGCGGAATGGGCGAAGAAAAGGAAGAAGAGGAAGAAGGAGGAAAAAAAGATCTCTCAAAGACGATCCACGAGGCCATCGGTGTTCCTTAAGTACTTTGGCCCCGGCTCGGACGTCGTTTCGCTATCCACGGCCACTTCCGGCCAGTGACAAGACGTAAGGTTGGTTGGCCACGTTGCTTGTACACTTTACGAGGATCCGGCTCCACCGTTTTCCACCGAAATCAAATTGGTATTCTCGAGATGCGCCGCTCCTTTGCATCCTATCTACCGGTAATATAATTCCACCAGTCCCTCTATCTATCTATCTCTCTCTCTATCTCGAAACCATCCAAACGGACCTTCTGTCCTTGTTTCCGACACGGAATCGTCTGCTACGATCGGCTGCTTAGGGCAACTTCATCTTTCCTCGTGAGATCGTCCACCTCGTGTACCACTTCAAACTGCTTACAACCGTGAAACTGCGCGGTTTATAAGGGGGGAAAGATCGTCGAAGGTAAGAAATTACGGGGAATTTGGAAATTTTAAGGGGTGAGTTTTAAAGAGAATTTTTTCTCTCTCTCTCTCTCTTTCTGGAGCGAGGATTCGTGGATCACGTCATTTGGAATTTTTACAGGGATCGAGAATTGTATAATAAAAAAGTAGGAAGTATGAAAATTATCGTACGGTATAAAGGTATTTTATTATTAATTGTTATGTAATTTGGAAATACGTGGTGTAAAAATTATTGATCATTTTAATTTCCTTTGGAATTCTCGGTATCCACGTGGATCCGATGGAACGAAAATTATTTTAATCCGCCCCGAAATAATGTAAAATAACACGAAAGATTGGCGATTCGATCGTTTCAATTTTTTTCTGAAATAAGAGGTCGATATATAACGTTTTCGAGGCGACGGTGCAAATTGATGGTAATTTTTGTTTCATTCGTTTTCTCATCTACGTTAAATTGCATCGTAAATTCCGCCATTTGGATAACGTTAGAGCAATCGATAATTGGTAATTCATTATTGTGCGCTTGTTGAACCAGTCGCGATATAATTTGACAAGTATCGATAAAAGTTCTCAACTCGTTTAATGTGTTGTTAACACCAATATCTTCCATGGTGTACGCGAGTTGGTCGGTTTCCAAGCAGTAGTAATTTGCCAACCGCAACTTTCACAATGTAAGTATAGCAACTTGTAAATCGATAAACTCGTTATATTATATTTTAACGTTGTAATTCAATTTTGCTATCTCAATTTTTAACTTTAATGCTCGAAATATCCCCATCTTTTTATCCGTTTTATTCTTAACGCTCTCATTTATTTACTCTGCAATAACAAGACAAGACGAATCGCTTCGAAAAATCGGTTGAAAAATTGTCAAATTTGTCACGTTACGCGCCATGATATTTTTTAAAAAGGTTCGATGGAAATAAAATATTTTAATTAGCTCTAAGCGCAGTTAGCGCTCAATAATTGAAAAAAAAGTTTTTTAACGATTCACGCGATTCACATGCACGCGCACACGCACACACGTGCAAAACTCGAAACATAGAAACAAGTTCTGCGCGAAAATTACTTGTCAGCACATACAGCATTGTGGATAATGAAAATCCAATCAGCGGTAAACGTATTAACTGAACTCCTGCCGATTGAATCCACTTTGAACGTGAACTCCTATTATTTGAACGAGAAATCATATATATCAGGATAAGGGAGAGAGAAAGAGAGAGAGGGAATGAACTCCTATTATATGAATTCCAATTAATATGAACTATTTATCCCCTAACGAATCCGAGTATAAACGAAATTTTATTAAAATTGATCCTTGTATCGCTCTATTCCCTTCGATTAATTTCAATCGATCAAAAAACATGTTCCCACACCGACAGATCCCAACGATTGGCCAAAATTATTTTTTGATCTAGAAAATACTCCCTTCTCGACACCTTTATCATCAGTTTCGAGGTAGCGAAGTAAATTTTCCGTATCGACAGAAGCGAAAGATTCTTCGATCGGATCACAGCATAGATACTTCGTCATTGGTTCGTTAAAGAAACTTGGCCTCGAGTTTGAGAAACAGCTAACCTGCCGATTCTCGTCGGCAAATTTATCAGGGAAATTTGCGGAATCGTGCTCGAGCACTTGTTGTTGTCCAATTCGATAATTCCTTTGGAATAACACGGAACGTACGAGCGCGTTCGCGACTGGTCAACTTTACTCATTAAAATATTTGCCGAGGAATTAACAGTTCGGATCGTGGGAACACCGTGTTGAGCGGTTAATTGCGAAAAATGCGTGCCCGCAACCGATTATCGGACGGAGGGAAAGAACGAGAAAGGAGGATAAGAAGGGAAGAATTTTGATAATAACGAGATAAATTTTCGACGAACGTTTCGCTTCTGGGAATAAACCGCGCGTTGAAATTTCTTTCACGCGAAACGCCTCGGTGAATTTTACACACGAGAGTTAAAATAATCTCAAGTTACCGGGGAATTTCTTCACCTCCCCTCCTCTTCTCGGGAGAAGAAGAGGAAGAAGTTGGCAAAGTTTCCTCCCCCGCGCAACTTCGTTCCCTCTTTTCTCGCAACATCGGCAACGAATGTAAAGATATGATAGAGGCGAAATTGTCTGACTGATTTTATTTCGACTCCCTCGTATATTACATCGTGTAAATATCACACGCGATACGGTGAGATGAACCATTATAACCGAACAAAGCATTCTTTGAAGTATCGCGTCGATCACCAAAGCGGAAGTCGAATCGTTGAATTTCTCTGCGGAGAAAATATTTGTTAAACGCCCGTCCGCATAATTTCCAACAATTTCCTCTTTCCTTTTCTTTTTCTTTTTTTTTTCTTTTTTTCACACAGGCGTGAGATACAAAGGGAATTTTTCGAGATGAAATTATCTTCGCCTCTATTTCATTACCAAGAAAATACAAAAAGAAATTCTTCGCGATATTTGCATTGCACAGGATCTCGCTCGCCAAAGGATAATTGGGTAAAATGTATCGGGAAAATTAAAAATTAAAAGCGTTACGATATATGAAAAAAAGAAATTCTACGAAAAAATACACCTCGTATCGAGTCACCTTCACGAGTCACGAGATTATTCGATCCGTGTGGATAACTCGGTGAAAACTCGGCCCGTTATTGAACTTAATAGTTCACAGTTCATAGGTGGAAATGGAAGATCGCGCAGGTCTCGATCGAGACATCCTAATTAAACGTTGTAAACAGAGGCGAGAGTTTGCCGGAAGAGGGGAAGTTCTTCTTCCCGTGGCGCAAACACTTGATGCCGTTGTTATTCATTACGCGGCTCCGGGAGGGTTAAGCTGCGCGTTAACCACTTCTTCTCATCTTTCGAGCTGTTGATCCAACAGCTTCTCTTCCACTCTCACCCCTAGGAGGGGTTGCCTTCCTCCGCCACTCTCGGTGCCATTGCCTCTCCTCTAATATCGCGAAATGCGCGCAATCTGGAACGGTGCTCGAGACCGGGGCCAAGAAAAACCTCCCCCGATTCTCGACCTCGCCTTCGTGGTAATCAGGCCTTCGAAGAACCCGTGGATTACCCGTTTTAAAGGTGCAAATATCACGGTTCGCCGGCGCCGTAAATCCACCGTGAACCCTATCTTCGAGATTTCTTCGTAACCGTGAGATGACTCCTACTGACTGAGCGTTTAAACGACGCTCTTTATTTTCTTTTCTCTTCTTTTCTTTCACCTTTTTCTATTTCGAGATGGAGGGTAACGACGTACGCCCCTGTCCCTTCTTTCGTTGTAACCATCTCTTTACACTTTTCCACTCGTTCGGGGAAAGAAACGGATTAAAGGATTCATTCAGAGATAAATCGGTAACACTCTCGATGTTATCACGCGAGATCGTGCCTCGATCGGTAAAAATAATTCAGCTAGCGATCCTGTATGGTTTTTTTTTCTCCTTTTTTTAGAGTTAATTTAACCTATCTGCGAATTGAAATTGATGAAAAATCGGCGCAGTATATTATCGATGGATATTATGCGTTATTAAATCGATTTTACGAAGGAGAGATTAGAGATCTTACAGAGATTACCTGGAATTTTCCTACGCGCCCTACGGCGATACGGCGATGCATTTAGTGATCTGTACGAGAGCCAGTCAAGCCTGTGCTTTATGTACCAAGTAAGTAAACACACTGGGAGCCCATGCATCCACGTATTGCCAGCCAGTCGAACAATTTCGATTGGCCCGGCGGATTGTGTCCCTCCAGATCGTGTGTCTCGTGTGAAGTGATCTATTGTTCCCTCGAACTCGATGCTCGTTTTCGGTGTCCAACTTTTCCACGTTTCCTCCCCACACCTGTTACAAAGAGGTATTTTCACCTCTCCATCCTCTCCTTTTCTTTTCTTTTTTATCTCTCTCTCTCTCTTTCTCTGTCTCTCTCTCTCTCTCTCTCTCTCTCTTTCTCTGTCCTTCTTCCTTCTCCATCTTTCTCGCCCTCTTCGCCTTGGCGGATAACGAGATACCGGCAGCAGACCGTGACGCAGGAAAGGAAAATATTTTCTGGCGGGGAAAATTGTCCAGAACTCGTCACAGAAAACACAAGCAAACACAGTTGGAGAGGAGAGGAAAGAAGGGAAGAAGATGGAACGAGGAGGGACGAGGAATTTTCTCTCGTTATGCAACAGAGGCGGAATCTACATACCGCCAAATACATAATAAAACGATCTACGTCTTCCTTTTCCTCCTCCGTTCCAGAAAATGTGTCAGATCTTCGCTTTCTACTTGTCTGGTCAGCGGAGATACCGGGATATACAATCCTGGATAAAGTGCACTTTACGATAGTGGCGCACAAATGAGTTTTGCGGAATTTATATATTTATGTACGTAGTGGTGAGTACATTTCTATACAGAGAAATTTATAAGAAAGGAATGTCAAATTAAATTCAATTAATCTCGTACTAGAATTAACCGAGAGTTGTGAGGGAGAGTATCTTGGATTCCTGTAGCAGTCATCGTTTTGATAGACGATAGGTCGATCGTTTATAGGATAATAAATTCACGTGGGATTATCGGTGATCATTAATATGCTCTGTATAACACGTCATGGAAGCCACTTATCTCGAAATAATTAATTCCAAGGAGCACGTGAATCGTGCAACGATAAAATTCAACAATTTCGGACAATAGCGTTTTAATTAATTATCTCCATCTCCGTGTATCCTCGATTATCCATTGGATGATTTCCTGCGACTTATTCCAATTTGTAAATCAATTCGAGTCAAAAAAAAAAAAAAAGAAAAGAAATACTGGACACTTTTCACACTTGTCTGCCGAATATCGCTAGACCCTTTGGAAATTTTATCTCGTCGAATTCTCTTCGTTCATTCGCCCGTCAATTATCCTCTTGCTTCGTATACATGCTACCTCTAGTGTTATTGAACTTGCATTTGCGGGAGATTCAGGCTTCATCGTCGTATCTAATTACGTGCAGAGTGACGTGGTATCCTATATCCTGTGCAGGGCCGACGTAGCATTCGGTATTCAGCAAATACAACAGTGATTAGGTGGCACGTAGCGGCGCACGTACGTGTAAACGTCGTAATCGTTTGAGCCTTTTGACGATTCTATAAAGCCGAGCCGTTCTGGCGTTTAATAGCCGCTCGAACGAGCTTATTTAGACGCGCAAGGTGTAGACATCGTTGGCAAACTCATCCCAGCCCCCTCGATAGGCCGCGAATGAAACGCGAGACATTGTGAATTATTCACCAAGTCACGGCAACCCCGAACGCGCTAATTAACCGACAACCCGTTGTCACGTAAGGTTTCCCCTTAACCGGGAAATTAAACGTCAAAACAGACATCGGGTATACACGCGGAACAAACGATTTATCAATCGATGGGATAAGACCTGTTTGACCTGCGGCCGATAAAACAGTCTCGGCCGGGACGCATGCCACTCGCTAATTAACCGTGGCGACACTCTTGATTGGTATTTAATCCTTGCCAGTCGAGGGAACACTTTTCGATATTGTTTCCGAGTTCAGAGATCTAAGCATTTTTGTACGATAAAATTCAAATGTTTGGAAATGCAAGCGGATTCAGATTTTAAAATAAGAGAAATTGATAAATTTTTAATTTTAGGTTAAAGGATATTTGGACGCTTGGGTATTAATGTAAGCATGCAGGTATATATTATATATATATATTATATGATTATATCTTTTCAAAAGAGAAGATCGATATGCAGAGCCATTTTAATTGAATTTTTCGTCGTCTTGTAATTATGTATCTAAAATCCCTTTCGAACGTTAATTAATATCTATTTCGTTTAGGGAGGATAAGAATCTTGGAAATTGAAAATCTCTCAATTAATCTTTTTTTTTCAAATAACACGCGATTGGTGCACGATTGTGAAGTAATGCTAACTACTCGATAATTAGATCATCCCCGATACTATCCCCCGGAAATTGGATTCGTATCGTTGATCGGAAATTTGCAACATTTATCTATAAACAATGCTTCGTTTGCGCTGAAATAACTCACATTCTATTTATCGTGAAAATACGATTCATCCGTCTGTGACGTGCGCCTGCATGATCACGCGACGAATCAGCCTCGTACCGTTGCAAACAATTTCCAGATCGCACTTCTTGATACCGTGCCTGGTGTATCGTCATTTGCATTCACGATATTCAACGATATTTTTGATAATTGCCGTTTCATTATTGATAATACCTTATCAATAATGAAACTTGCCGGTCAGACGATATACACACATATATATATATATCACTCGTTCGTTCGATCCATCGAATTTTCGAAATCGTTTATCGACTTCTCGAGTCGAAAGGGTTCATACCTATCGTTCCTTCACTCGTAAAAAAAAATAATTACCAATCGATTCAACGAGCGATCCATTCGAACGATCTTCTTCTTTTTCCAACGAAATATTCGATCACTCACTTTTACACACTTTCCAAACCTCGCCCATTCAAAAATTGAACCGGGCATTTTTCATATTTACCTCGAACGTAGACGCACCATTCGAAATAAATTTCGAATATCCCACTTCTGTGCGGAATCGCGAGCTTAAAAATAATAATAAAAAAAAAAGCAATCGAAATATTTCGAGATCCACGATCGATTTGTCCGTGACGTTAAATAGATGAACAATTGGGGAGGGGGGGAAAAAGCAATAGTGAATAAAATCGTTTTTCATCTGAGTTTAGCTACGTGTCATTATAAGCGTGCGTGGCCTCGTGATACGCGCGTTAATCGCGATGAACTGCGGCGTCTGTTTCCCCGAATATACAAGCCGGGCCAGAGGGAGGGAGGGAGGGAGAGGTAATCCGCAAACGTTACGTTTAAGCGGTCATAGATACGTTTTAATCGTTTATTTGGCGTGTAGCAGGTATGCAAGCAGCGGAGGGAGCTTTTGTGCGGGTGAAATGAATGGGTTACGATTTATTTATAAATCCAATTTGTTTCTACGACACGTGAGAAAGGAACTATCTTCATCCCTCCCTCCCTCTCTCTCTCTCTCTCTCTCCATATTCGTTTCAATATTTTTGAACGAGAGCCGGTGATTGGATAATGCTCGCGCCGAAATCATCCTCTCTTTGTAACGTTTAACATCGATAGACCGCTGATAATCCTTTGTCCGTTTATTTGCTCTTCAGATTCGGCTCTGAAAAGCCCGATTGAAAAATTGAATAGGAAAAGTGTAAAGTTACCGGGATTTCGTTGACGGTGATGTTCCTCTCTTTGGTAATTGATGATTTTTCCAATTTTTATCATGTTTATTTTCTCTTTCTCTCTCTCTCTTTTTTTGATTAAATTTTTGCTCGGTGTCGGGTGAAATTAGTTGATTTTTTTTGGAGCAGCAAATTTTGTGACAAACTGACTGACAAGGAAAAATAGCTGTATCTAGTAGATTCACGTCATCATTTCATTTATAAACTCAACTAGATCTCTCGTTTCCCGAATAATCACGAAATATCGGGTTATATTTTTTTTTTAGGAAATCATAAACAATCTCTAATCGAAATTTCTAATGGTGATTGATCGATTCGAGATAAGACTATAGACTATAGTTGTTGTATGAAATGAATAATACATTTCCTTACCAGTTACAGTGGTACGAAAATTAACAGAGATTTCAATTTCCGTTCGAAATTGTCTATAATTTCGTGAAAATATAACAGGGGAAGAATCGATCGTACGTAGCGTCGAATCACGTAGTTGAAATGCGACCCTTATCCTATCCTCGACAGATTTTTATTAAGCTTATTATACAATTGAAACGTTTAATAGCCGGGAAGAAATTTGCCGTATCGTTCCCCTGAAACGTATCATTGGATTTCTATCTTTGGCGTAACGCCTCGACAAAGGGGAGACACGTAAAAACCCTCTTTGCGGCGTGTAACGAATTTAAGTTTATGAATATTCAAAGCTAGATATGAAATTGCAAGTGCCGGGACAACAAAGTTCTGATTAAAACGCGAAACTTTTGTTTGTGGAAGCAATGCGAAGCAAGATAAAAAAAAAAATTTCGACCAATTTTAGAGTAATTATTCCGCGGTTTCGAAACACACCGAAAATTAAAAATCCGGATCATACCCGTGAAGGATAAATATACCGTGAATGAAAAAAAAAAAAAAAGATTTGGAAATATCGAACGAATAACGTCTCGATAAAAAGGGGGAGAGGGTGAAGAAAAGAATCTCGAGAACATCGAATATTTTTCTCGGGTAATTTGTACATTTTTTTACGTTTTTATTAAATTTTGCTATAATCGTCCCGTTTCCGATATCGTTACCTTCTTTTTAAATATATTTCGAAAATTTGGCAAATTTGAAATCGTTCGGGAGGCGGTAAGAGGTAATTTATTCCCGTCACTTTTCCAAGCGCTTCTTGTGTGGGAATATCCAGCTTGCTGCTAGCATCAAACTTGTAAGTTGCATATTTTATACGTGATAAAGTGCCCCGTCTGTATTCTGCCACAATGGAGTTTAACTCTCCGCCGAGAATGTATTTCCTTTTTCCGTGATTGCTAGTAGGTTTTCGCGCGAATATAATACGACAGAGAGAGAGAGAGAGAGAGAGAGGAAGGAATTTGTTTGACGATTACACCTCCTAAACAAGATTTTATCCTCATCGTTATTTTACGAACATTACTTTTTCACTGGTATATAAATAAAAATTTACCTCACTTTTGCCTCACATTTAAACATTCGCAAAGGCCAATCTCCACGCAAACACGTTGAACAGAATTTCACTCTCGACGCACAATAATAAAAATACTCTTCAACAAGGAACTAAAAAAATAAAAAGTTCATTAGCGAATAATTTCGCTCAATTAAACTGCTTAAAATCCAACTTACCTACGCATCCAACTACAAAAAAAAAAGGAAGAAGAAGAAGAAAAAAGGAGAAACTCTATCTCTTCATCCCCTGGTTCCCCCTCTTGCTTTATAAAGCTCGCACGACCCTCGCCCCTCCCTCTTCCCCTTTCCATTCCAGAAAATTTATTAGACGGTGTCCCACACGGGTCGAGCGGGTTACAGTACATCGTTCGAACTCAATAAAAGGATTTCCTTTTTTTTATTCTCGTACGTATGCCACGCACAGCGACGATTCGTTCGATTTACGAAACGGTCGAAATTAAGCTCGCGCTCTCGCTCGGCCAGCGTTGATCGTCCAACCAGCGTTTCGTCTTCCCCCCTTTTTCAACTGCCTCGGTTTCAATCCGCGAAACGTCACTGAACGCGTCGGGCGTTCAGGAAGGACGTTATTCCCCTGGAATAAGGGAGGGGAGAGGTGAATTTGGTGAGAAACGTCGGAGGACAGGATAAACGAGGCAGATTCAGATTGATGCAGGATACGGGGAGAAGAAGGTTGCGCAGGCAACTCTAGACAAAAGGGGTAAATGGGTGGAGGAAAAATTTGCTCGTTAACGATTATAAATTATGGGAAGATGTGTGTATGTATATATATATATGTGTATGTGTGTAACACTAATGGGATAGTGCGTTTCACAGGAGGATGCAACACGAATTTCAAAGACGTGCCGTTGATGAGAATTTTCGTTTTTCAAAGAAAATTCCCATCCGGGTTAATTAAATCCGAGAACCGGTTTTCAGAACTGTTGTGCATATAGAATGTTGCATTAATTTCTGGGAGAAGGATTAATTATATAGGAGGAGAAGTTTTAAAGTTGGTTGTTGTTTAAGATATTTCTCTCTTTCGTTGGATTCTCTTTTCTCTCTCTCTCTCTCTTTCTTTTCCTTCTTCTTCTTCTTCTTCTTCCTATCGGATCGTGGTGACGAAGTTGGATTATTCAATTCTAGCGGAGAAAGAGGATAGTGGAATTTTTTATCTAATGGGAGGGAAAAATAATTTTTGATCGTTTTTCTTTTTTTTTTTTTCTTTCCTTCTTTCTTTTTTGAAGATTCTTATCGTTTGTTCTCGTATATCGACACAGGAAGATGGAATCGATGGCACTTCCTATCATATCTCGTCCACCTTCTCGCTCTGGATTCAATTCGCTTTAATTCGTAGCGAGAGCTATTTTACGGATACAAAGAATCTTTGATCAAGTGACTGTACCGTCGTGAAAATAAAACTGGGAACGAGATAAACGAAACAGATTGATACAGTCGGGGTAATCTTTTTCGGGGAAAAACTATTTATTGCTTGGCTATCCGTGCCGATGAATTTATTTCGTTACTATTTTGTCCTATATCTCGTCCAAAAATTTTCATATTCAACGCTCTTTTTTTTCTTTCTTTTCTTTTTTTTTCTTTTTAGAATAAATTGTATTAAATATGTACGATCTATTTTTTTAATTCATTTGAAAAATAACGTTATATACACTCACGAGATTTATTCGCAACATTTGGAGATAGAATAGATGATTATTGGCTGGGCGGAAATAACCATCCTATATTTAGACTGTTAAGTTGATAAGGATGATTCCTCGAAGCTCGACTAAGGATCTAATCTAGAACAATGCTAATTACATTTGCAATAAGAGCAAAATAACCCTACGTCTTCACTAACAATATAAACGAACGACGTGTAATAACATCGTGTATTTCTTCGTTACACAGCTCGAGGTTGTATGTACGCTTGCAGTTATTTGTCCGTTTCAATCCCTTTCATATCCGTGATATACACCTAATTGAAAGTAAATTAATAATGCATCATAATTTTTTCTTAAAAAATTAACTTATATCCCAATTCTCGTTCAATTCTTCACTCCCTCGAAAAATCTTTGCGGTCGAAACTCAAACACGATGGATCAAACTCTCAAGCAAACGTCGTCAAACCGTCGTAACATTAGAGGCAAGAAAATTGAAAATTGAAAATAATTATTCTACATCCAACCTCCCATCGTATCAAAAAATCTAAATACAATATTCAAATTTTTATCAAACATCGTTAAACATTATCGTAAATACAATGTTCAAACTTTTAGCAAACGTCGTCAAACTATCATTGTCATAGAGGGAAGAAAATTGAAAAATGAAAATAATCAATCTACATCTAATTCCTCGTATCGTAAATAAACGTTCAAACTTTTAGCAAACATCGTCAAATCATCATTATCACCATGTACACATCATAAAAATCAAAAATTCACAAAATCAATTCGTATCCACTTCTCATTCAAACCTCGAAGCATCAAATGGAAACTGTTTAACAGCAAACATTTCGGCAACAAGAAATCAAATACGAAAGTTCCTTCACGCGTCATCGCAGGCGTGTCTCTCCCCCTCTCTCTTTCTCTGAATCTCTCTAATTCGATCACGTGGAGTGTTAGAGCTGGTCTTCTGATCTGTCGCACATTGGGAAACATCGTGAGGTCAGAGGGTAACCGGTGCAACTCTTGCACACCTCTGCCAGAGAGCGTACGTACGTCCCGTACACCGGGTGTGGAGAAGAAGGAACGCGTTTGGGGATGGGCATCGATAGACTAGAGAGGAACGGGGTGGCTTTGACCCGCCAATTCAGCATCACCCATACGGGTACTCGACCGCAAATCGAGTTCCGGCCGTAGGGCGGAATAAAATCGACCTCGTCCAACCCTCCCCCAACTCTTCGCCCCCCAACTCTTCGTCCACCTCCTCTCCACCTCCTGTAGCGAGGCGCTTCGGCTCGATTCGCATGTAGGCGAATCCGGTAAGACATTACTCGCGAGGGACGCGTTTATTCGACGCTCGAGGTGGGGAAGGGAGGCAGGGGGAGAAAGAACGGTGGAGAAAGTCAGGTTGGCTTTAATGGGCATGCCATGGAATGGAAAGGTCTGCTCTTCCCCTTTCCCCGGTGTACGTGTGTTTGTGCACGTGCATCTCGGAGTGTGCTTTCACTTTGGATGAGTTTCCAAGGAAATTGCTCCTTCTAGGAAGGATTAATATTATTGGGAGGGGTGGGGGATTGTACGAGTCACGAATTAAAAGTTATCGAGAAGGAATTCCATCGAGTTAGCGTGAAATGTAATGGAAGATGGTGGAAATCCTTTTTCTTTTTTCAGAAAGATAGAAAAATTCTTTTGAAAAATCTGCTTCTCTCCAGAAGTTTACCCTGAAATATATGTAATAGAAGATCATGGAATCTTTTCTTGAAGCTAAGCTGAGAAGTCGTGAGTCCATTCGATTTAATCGCAGCCATCGATCACGATTAAAAAAAATTGGAAAAAGGAAAAAGGAAAGGAGGTGATCCCAACCCAACGAATTTCTCTTGTACAAAATCTGAAAGAAAAAAAAGAAAAAAATTCCCCGGCTGTGAACAAGGTTCCAGTACATGGGAACGAACAATCGAGCGCATCGTGGACCACCGTAAATGGCAACATAAATGCAATCCCTGTTCCTGTTGTCAACGAAAGTAAACCGCGAGTGCGTTTGCGGTCCAAAGAGCAGGAGACCCCTCGGATGGGGAGCAGACAGATGCCGGAGTTAAAACAGCTGGCTTTTAATTGTCCCGACTAGAAGTCAAATGTATGGACCAGGATACAATCAAGTCGGGAACACTGTATCGTCGAGCTGCATCTTAATAAGAACGATACATCGTTGTACGTAATTTTTTTCCTATCTTTTTTTATAATATAACAATTGAAGACACGTTCGTGCTACTGGCACGAATAAATCCAATCTATAATTGTTGCAATTTTCTTAGAAGAAGAATCAATTTATTTTTTTTATTCTGCTCTAATTACAGAAAAAGTATCTTTATCTTCCTCTGGATCCAATCCAAAGGAATAATTTTTTAATTATTGATACGAATTCTGGTAAACTCCAATCTCTAGAAACTGAACGATATCGAGAAAAATAAATATTTCCCAAATCTCACTCGAGCCAACGACATCTCTTTATTCCACGTTATTCCTCCCCCACTTTATTACGCGTATAGTGAAGGCCCGTTTCGCGCACGCAAATGGACACCGTCCTTCCCCTCGCCATGCATCTCACCCCCTTCTCGGTCGTGTCAACCCCTTCGTATGAACGAATGCGCATACGATATAGCATAGAATTTATGGTGGAACAGATATACTTAGCCGTGTCGAGGGTGTAACTTGGGGGTTGGGGGAGGGAGACACGTTATTGTTGCGTTAAGTGTTACGACAACCGGTGAAACTCGCCCCGTAAGCGGAATGGGAATGAGAGAGGGATGGATTTATCGCCTCGAAAATACCAGGGACAGTGGCCTGTATGTACACGCGAACGCGAATTTCCGGCCACCGAATGGAGCACCGATTGATTTCACCGTTTGTCATTTTACGAATTCTCCACTCGCCCCTCGCTTTTTCGACGCTTATGCTTATGTGATAGACGATAACGTGATAACAGAGAGCGGACACCGATCGAAGGATCGATCGAGGAGGATTTGTATAAACGAGGTGGAGATCCTTTCCTTTCGAAAGTCTTTGTCGAGTGGAGATGCAATATCTTTTAGATGGAAGCAAAGGAAGCTTATTATGGAGAATAATGAATTAGAGTGTTCAAAGTTCGCGAAGAATGTTGAATTCAACTGTTGCTTCGCTATTGTCCATTTTTTTCTCTAAGAAAATATTTAAAGAATCGAGCGTTAAAATACACTTCTACAATAAAGATTTCTGCTAGAAATAGATATCGATTGATAAATGATTGGGGAGGATTTAGAATTCATTCGTATATCTACTTTTTCTTTAAGAAGATATTTGGAAAATCGATCATTTTTGGACTATTAAAATACTCATTTTTATAATAAAGTTTTCTAGCAGAAAGGAGATGCAGACTGATAAATAATTAAAGACGATTTTTATCGAAGATTCGAGTAAAGATATTTAGAAGTAAAATGAGCTAATTATGGAAGATGAAAAATTAGATTAGACGTTTAAAATTCACGAAGAATATTGAACTCAACTGTTTCACTATTGTGTCTATTTTTTCTCTAAGGAAATATTTAGAGAATCGATCGTTAAAATACACTTCTATAATAAAGATTTCTTCCAGAAAGCAGATATCGACTGATAAATGATTGAAGAGAATGATTTACAAATGAAAATGTTAAGATTTTTATTAAATCTTCGAGTGAAGATATATTTAGATAGAATTAACCTAAGCTGGAAGATAATGAATTAAAATGTTCACGAAGAATGTTGAGCTCAACTGTTGCTTCGTCCATCTACTTATATCTACTTTTTCTCTAAGAAGATATTTAGAGAATCGAAACACATTAAAATAAAATCTGCAGGCGAAAAGTAAAAGCATCCCTTTATTCTGTGAATTCAACGAATTGAAATCGAAGATTAATTTTTGCTCTAAAGCTACATTAGACATCCCTTATTCCTTCTACGACAAAGTATCTTAGAAGAAGAATTTTAGAGAAACCAACTCCTCAACATCCACGCGCGAGAAATACCACCCTCGAGATGAAATTTCTACCGAGTTTTGCTATAAATGTAGATACACGGATTTCCTCAAACTTCTCCGAATTTTCTAACGTCATAATCTGTCCACCTCGACGCGATCGTCTCCCTTCTTCGTATCTCCCCGTCGTATCAACGTCAAATAAATCTCCGCTCTGTGTTTCGATCGCGCGGAGATTACGAAGTTAAAAAAGGCGTTTTGCAATTTCGCCCCCGCGTGGGCCCTCGTTGTTGAAAGAAACCCGCGTTATTAATTAATAATTCTCCCGGTTTAAAACGCAAACACGCGTGGTCACGCGAGAAGAGGAGTGGGAAGAGGGGGGAGGCTTCGCGTTCTCCGCGAAGCGTCACGCATGACCCGCCGCGAATGCCACGTCGGATGGCACACGTCGGGTGGCTAATTCACCGATAAACGCGGAGAACTTCATTTTTCTCTTTCCTAGATGCTCGTGTCAGATACGAGATGTTTCAGAGCTTCGAAACGAAATTGAAGAAACGTTTTTCTAGCCGCGAATTCAATTAATAACGACATTTCTCTTCTTATCGCATTCGAAAGCGTTTCGAAACGTTATTTTTTGAAAATATATACTTCGTTAGAGAAGAGATGTTGAAACGGTGCGATATTGTAGAATAATTTCGCGAATCTCGCGATTATTTTCTTTTCCTTTTTTTTTTTTTTTCGCCAATCTGCACGCACGATCAACGGTATCGCGATTATTTATCAGATATCGACGATATTATCGATCCGGCCCCTTTTTCCCGTTAATGGGATAATGTTAAACGCGCTGGCAACAATACACACCGGCCAATATCGCGCAACAAATCACGTAGCCACGGATGTTTATGATCCGCCGTAACAGATCATCCCTACAGATAAATCTGAATTTATGCTTCGTAAACTGAAAACAGGTTGCAATTTTATTTCCACGAAACACCTCGTTGCTGACCTCGTTGCAGAGAGGGAAAGAGGGAGAGAGGAAGAGAGAGAGAGAAGAGGATGATAAAAACGTACAACAATACGGGGAAGAGTTGGAAAGCCGAGCTCCGGCGGATGATATCAAACGTGCGCCTGTGCGATACGATGTCTGCGTCCAACAAAGATGCAGGCAGATGTAACACGATGTAACGCGAATCAGGGTGGCTTGGAATTATTATTATAGCGAATAATTTACGAGTGGTTGAAATTATGGTGGCGACGCCTTGCTAAATTACGAGACAAAGGGGGGATCCTCCTGTTTCCTCCGTCTCCAGACGTGGGTAATTTTTAAAAAGGATGTGTCGGTTTGAACGGCGCGAATATTCAAAAGGAGCCAGCCTCTTGTGTTTATTCTTTGACCGAAATTCCGATCTTCTTTGTTGTGGAGTATCAAAGGGACGACGACGACGACGATCTCCACTGTTCCTCTGAACAGGGACGGCCGATACAGAGAAGAATATTCATAGGGATGATTTTAATCAGCCCCTTTCTTTCGCTCGGGTTCAATTATTTTTCGGATACCGCTTGTATTAATTAGATGAGATAAAAGTGAGATTGTTAACGGAGAAGGTTAGGTTAAGGTAACTCGTCTGATCTAACCGTTAATAATAACCGTTTTCTCCATGATGTTGTACAGTTCCACCGAATATTCTGGACTACCCAACCAGCACCGACATGGTGGTGCCGGAAAACAGTAAAGTGACTTTACACTGCGAAGCGACAGGATCACCGGCGCCAAACATCATCTGGCGACGCGAGGATGGCAAGTCGATACTCCTGGGAAACGGGACGAATGGTCAGTTTCAATCCTCATCCAAGTTTATACCACTTTTCATTTTTGTATCTTCTTTATACTCTCGTACCCGGATAGTTAAAAAGTTCGAATCGAATCCCAACCAATCCTTTTTTATCTTTTATTATTTTTTTTTTTTTAATCGACACGATTTCAAACTCTCTCAAACAAGGATACATTTGAGCGTAACGTCGCTCTGGTTTTAATCTCTTATATTTTTCGCTTTTGTCGGAATACTTAAAAAAGGAAGGAAATTTTTCACGATCCGGGCAACACGTTGCATTGCGTAGAAAATGTAAAACTTGGATGTAATGTTACGTGATGGTCGTGATGTAACAAGTTACAATCCTGATCGTCAAAGTTTGCCCTTATTTTTATATACACTCGATATAAAAGTTCATAATCCAATTAAACTTTTTCAATCGACGTGATACCAACTTCTCAAATTCTTCGAAACACCGAAAGACCATGCACAAGGTGATACGGCGCGACACAGGTGCGTCGCCTCGCCGTTTCGACATTTCTCCGCGAAGCGAACTTGAGATTTTTCAAGCGCGGGCGTTAAATCGTGGAAGCATATCCGCCAGATTTGCGGATGGTGTAACCGAGTCTTGTAGTCTCGGGGGAGCGCAAACACAGCGCGTTCGAGCAAGGCCAATAGGTTAGAGGTGGGTGATACGTTTGCACAGGTAGGGAAGATCCGCTATATTTGCATTGAAATTGGCAAACACTGTGCGTATTCACCGAATTCAGCGTATAGTTGCACCAGGGTGCTTCGTTCCACCGAAATGAAACAAATTACGACTGCTGTTTGCTTAAACGCACGATAAGGCAATTTCACTTTTTGCGAATCCGCAGGTATCCAACTTTTCTTGTATCGAACCTTTTACGACGAATCTCTACAATTATTTCGTTTCATTCTGTACGTTGAAGTTTCAAAAAATATCGCGCCTCTGTTATAATGAATCTCTCAAGGGATTTAGGGAATTAGTTTTCTATAAGTTTCGAAAATAAGATAAATAAAATGCGGTGGATCGTTTTACGATAGTTGTTTGTTACGAATGTTAGTTGCTATCATTTGGTTTAAAAGTTAGAAGTTAGGGACAAACTGGGTCGAAACGACGAGACAGGCCGAAATGTTATTTTATGGAAGTGATAGATGTGTCACAAAAGGAAGCCATTATTATTTGTGAAACTGTATATACTCGAAGCCTTTGCGATATATTTATTTCGAAATTTTACGCGAAACTTTTATCATTGAAATCGAGTTTATTTATTATTCACGTTATACGTATGGAAATTTGTTAAATTAGTGTTATTGTGTTCAAAGTCGTTTCGATTCACGAATTCGACCGATTTCGTTTCATTCATCGTTTGCCTCTCGCACGGGCAAAGTCGAAAGTGGAAGATTGAAATTTTAATATTAAAATTTAATCGAAATCGATGTAAATTAATTCGATTTCTTTTTCACGGTGTCGTTCAATTTTTATCACATTTTTTTCAATTTTATCTGAAATTATAAAATTCTTCTTTTCTTTTTCTTTTTTAATCCTTTTCAAAGAAGTTGTAACGCGCTTTTTACGAACTTTTCCATTCAACGAAAATAATTTTAATTCTCCCTTATTTACTTTCTAACTTTCACTTTACTAAGAGGGCGGGGGAGGGAGAAACTTGTAAAAGATTTTTCCAACAAATATTTCTATCAATCCTAAAAGGCGACAAGGCCTTTTCCCTTTATCGACACGCACATTTTTGGATTAAAAAAAAAAAAAAGAAGTAAATAAAAATAAATAAATAAAAATCCGCGCTGGGGTAAAAATATAAAAAAAAATAAGCAAAAATATTTCGTAATTTTTTTAATCGAATCTCATCCGCTCGAATTCTTCTCCGTTCAGATATTACCAGATTCAAAAAATTCAAAAGAAACACGTGTTCAATGGCGAAACTATTTGAAAAGCGTAAACTGCGTGGCTCGTTAATTGCGTTTTGTTCTGTAAGAAAAGTAATGAAGGGGTGGCGAGGAGGGAGGAAGGGTGGAAGGGCTGGCAACTGGTTCACTCGTTAGGTTTCGCTCGGTTTTCGTTCTTTCGTATTTGACATCGTTCAGTTTGTTAACAGGGCGCAAATATTCCACCGGATTTAATTGTGGTTAACGGACGGTCGTAGACCGCCTCGACTTCCGGATAAGTAAACTAAATTTGCCATCCTGCAGGAGTAGAGAAGACAACATCAAAACTGTGTTACTCGGTTTGTGTCTGTTTCCTGTAAATTTCCGTTCAGCTCTTTGACCGTATAGAGGAAAAATTTCATTTTCCAATAACAGCTGTTCAAACTAACTTCGCCACTTGTTTAACAACGACGATGTTTCGACGATTCTTTATTATCGCCGCGATAACAAGAAAATTTCGTTCCATTTTTAATGGGACTTTCATATTTTTATATTTTATTTTATAATAAAGAAGGGGGAAAAAAGTAATGACAATAATTTTCTTTTTCAATTTCAACAATATTGAAATAATGAAATATGCGAGTTTGTTTTTGGAACAATTTCTAAAAAAAAAAAAAAAAAAAAGGAAAAAAGAAAAAAAAATTCGGCGGTTTATATTTTTATATAGATTTGGTAAAACACGCAAATTGAAATAGAAAATTGTTATGCGTGTAAAATCATTTCGTAGCGTTTTCGGGATACAATTTAATGCACTCTGAAGAATAAAATAAAAATTGCGAATTTTAAAAATTACGTAGAAAAAAAAACTGGAGAGAAAAATTTGTGAACTCAGCTATGCTTTTGATTACTTTCCAAAACAAATTATAGGGAGGGGGAAAGAGAGAGAGAGGAAGGGGAGGAAATTTCGACGCAGTTTTCATCGTATTGCGGATATACCGGTGGCGGCAAATATACCGACTGGTGAAAAAGTTGTTCGGGCCCATTTCAAAAACTTCACTCTCGTATACCAAACTGTCTGAAAGTGTAACTTCACCGAAACTTCCGGTGAAAAATAAAAACAGAGGGAGAGCGGGGGAGCGGGAAACGTACGTTCAACGAGCGATTTTTAAATAAAGTAATAATCTGTTTGAATATACTGCATGCTAATATTGATTCCAACGAGAGATAATTATACCATTTATTTTCTAATTTGAAGAAGATCGCTTTAATAAAGTTTTTTTTTTTTTTTATTTTGAATCATTGAATTATATTACAATATATATCATACAAAATTCATTCTTTCAGTTATCACCGTGGAGGGGCCAAATTTCAATATATCGAAGGTTGATCGATCGCACATGGGTTTCTATCTTTGCATCGCGAGCAACGGCGTGCCACCATCGGTCAGCAAAAGAATCATGCTCACCGTCCAATGTAAGTGGAAAAATATTATGTAGCGAAACGAGGAAAATTTAATCGTCGCTTTGTATCGAGACTTTTAACTAATTATTTTCAAATATTTTTATCTTCGATTCTTATCGTTATTCGGTAATAATAAAATGCGAAAGTTAAAGGCAAGAGGAAAGACAAACGTTTATTCACTCGGCACGGAAAATTTGTTTTTCTTCTTTTCAGTTCCGCCCATGATTTGGGTGCAGAATCAATTGGTGGGCGCCCAGGAGGGACAACAGTTGACTCTCGAGTGCCTCTCAGAGGCTTATCCCAAATCCATCAATTATTGGACAAGGGATAAGGACGAAATAGTTCCGCAAGGTAAGTTAAAACAATGATTCCACTGTTTTCTTTCCTTGCGTACATAGTAATTACTCATACCAGTGCTTCTCAACCTTCTTCGAGACCACGAATCCCTTTCGTACAATATCCAATTGATAACAACTTATAACAATTCTTCATAAAGAGCAAAAAAGTATATTTAATAGGAAAAGATGAATTCTCTTAAAATTTCGTATTTTTAGCATTTTCTTTTATTTTTTAAAATAACTCACGATCACTCTCCCTTTCCATTACATTAATTATATCAAAAAATATTATTAATAGAAGAGAATTCTATCTTTGGTTTTCTTATATTCTCCTTTCCATTTCTCGAATTACTTTAAATTCTATCTCAAGCCAGTAGCCACAAGTTGAGTAAATCCACGGGAATAAATTCCATTCTTCTTTTTTTTCCCTATTCCATCTATCTTTCCACTTTTCTAACCTAAATAATCTACGATCTCTTTCCATAATTATATATATATATATAAATAGAAATTAAAAAGAAATTCTTAACGCTTAAGGAATCCTCTCTTTCTTCTTTTCCAAGTAAAAAAATCCCATCCGCATTTCGAACAAATAGAGCGAATCCACACGATCTACGCGAAAACTAGCCGGTCGTCACCGGCGAGCCTCGGCCTCTGTATCGACCATTGAACCGTTTCTCTTCCTGGATCGATCTTAACCTTTCCAAAGGTATAATTACACGGGCACGATGCGTTCTCTTGTTGCACATGCCCCTATCCCCAAGGAAGAGGAGTAACGAGCTCTTTGAATAACGAAAGCTCCGCTATGCCAAACGCATAAACACGGTACGGGTACAAGGCGGTGTATAAACGTTCAACCCCGCGCTTTATGCTCGCCCCTATAAAAGCCAGCTTTAGTACTCTTTCCATCGATCCACCCTTCCTTTCAGATCCTCGCCGTATTTTCACCGTATCGCGATCCCTGGCCCGTTTAGTGGCTCGCGTCAAATCCATTTCGACGTGTGCCGGACTCGCGTGTGCCTCGAACCCCCTCCTCCCCCTTCCCCGTGCTCGAATTTATTTCCTCTCAATTACCAGTTTGGCGGTGAGTTGACAACACCTTTGCGACCTCACTTCTCCTTTTCTTCCACCTTTTGAAAACCACCCGCTTGTCTGTGTTGTAATAAAATTCTTTTTTTCTTTTATTTTTGTGACCATGCCTTGAGTATCTTGCTGTAGATGAATTTTTTCGACGATTTGCTATCTCGTTGCCGCACGAGCTGGCGCGTGAACTCGTCAAAGGCGGCGAGAGAAGGAATTTTTTAAAATTTGGTTCGCGCATCGAATTTCCAATTATTTCCTTCGCGATTTGATACATATATATATATGTGTAACGGATTTCCCTTTTATCGAATGAAGGGCGGTCGATCAAAGAAGCAAATCGACTGCCTAGTGCGTTTATCTGATTGATACATCACGCGCCCAAATGTTTCGTCAGATTTACCTTTCGCTCGGTTATTCAGAACAGAATTAGCTTTTGAATAATACATGGGAATCGAAGCAGGACGTTAGAGCTATAACACGATTTTATCCGGCATTTATGAGGAGGAGAGTCGAGGATGCGTATGTATGTATATGAAGACCGAAACGACAGGGTTTGCCCCTTTTCTCCTGTCGTTATTACGTCGCCAGCCTCGTTGATATTTGCATCTGTATCGAAACCAATAATAGCACGTACAATGCGAATTTTGATCTCGCAATCGGGTTACAGCAAAATTCCCCACGGTCGATTTTTCCATCGTGTGCATCGTATTTTCGCTTCGCCATTCTTTTTTCTCCTTTCCTTTCTTTCTTAATCGAAAAACAAGGCTAAAAATTTAATCAATCTCTCTCGCTGTCGATCAACCCTCCAACAAAACCTTGGATCCTTCGCGAATTTTTTCGTGAAACGTTACCATTCTACGTATAAGTTAACATTAGTTTTAATTATATTACGAGATGAAGAATTCGGTTCACCTAGATGAGATCAAGGGTTTAATTTGAGATTCATTAATATTTTCCATCGTTCAAAATGTAATTATCATGGTGAAATATTGAATCGTAGAAACCTCAAGAATCGGGATTATTGAATTATTGCTACCCTCTCCATAAATAAACTAAACCACGTTACAAAACATGGAGAGATTATTTTAATCGGAATTGGACTTCTATTTCGAAGTAACAATCAATAACGAATTGCTTCTCGAATAAAAAATAACCGCGCTCAAAGTAAAAAAAAAATGGTCTCTATTCCATTCATTCATCTTCGATTCGTTCATCCGGTGTCCAGTGCGAAATTTATTCAACGCATATTTTTCTCAACCGTTGCGAAATGCCTCCTCTGAATCGCGTCGAAAACCGATTCATGGACATCCTCCATCGTTTCACAACTCCTTCCATTTCATTATTTCGCTTTGCATCCACGTACCCCTCATAGAATGCGAGCATACACACACACATATATATATATGTCTCGCTCGATAGAATCTTACGAGTCGTGGAAACGGAAATGTCTCTGAATGGTGTCGATCTAAACAGAAATCACGTTAACTTAGCGTGGGTGCATGACGAATACCAAAATAAGGGGGGCACGGTGAACAAGCGGGGCCATCTTTCAAACTGATTGAACTATTGTGACGCGTTTTTCGCTTTTGAAAAGGCGCTCGAATTTCTTCGATCGTTTCGAAAGAGGGACGAGGCGAAAAGGATTTATATTTATCATCTCGTGGATAATCGTCGTAACTATTTATTTTGGGCTGAAAAAAACAAGAAATTTAGACGGTGTAATACTTATTATCGAACTGTGGAATATTTATAAAATTTGTTTAAACGCGAGTTTAGCCGTTATTAAAATTATTATCCGTATAAAGGTTTTTTTAGCGAATTTTTGAGAAAGAAACAAAAAGAAAATCCCTTTTACGAGATGTCGTGTAATATATTGCTTCGATATTGCATCGGTGGACTCTCTTTTTTTTCACGGACCAACTATTCAGAATTTTTCCAACTTTCAATATTATATCGTAACCGGAAGAGTTTATTCAGAATATGATTAAATTTGTTTAGTAATATTCAACACACGTATGCAGTACGAAAGGGAAGCGTTTGTATAAAAATCTGCAGCCAAGTCGTTACGTAATATACTGGTCTAAAAATCGGTCATCATTCCCTTTTGGGTTATTATTATCTATTTATATATTTTTCACTTAATGGAAAATCGATAATAAATAAAATCGCATTTTATCAGAATAGCATTTTACGAAAATATTACCAACGAGATTAATTCCATATCTCGAAATAAAAATTAAAATAAGTTTACGAATTTAAATTCGTTCGATAATATTTGTAATTTAATAAGCAGATACTTTGAATATTCGATGTGATAAACAATAGAAAATAGCCAGCGAGTCAAGTAAATTTATCTTCGATGTAATATTTAGCAATTGAAGAAGAACTTTCCTCCTTACAGTTATCGATGTAAATGTTTTATCTCATAAATATATTCCTTTAGAATAGTTTGAACGGATAATATTTTTTTCTTTTTTCTTTTTTCCTTTTTTTTTAGAAAAAAAAAAGGCGATTTTAATTGCATCCAAACAACTTGCGCAAACGAGGATGGAATATTCGTTAGACGGTGAAACAGCAATACAGCGTTCGCTCCGTTTAAATGGATGATATACACTAAATTTTAATTATTAAAAAATCTGGCATCGCTGTACAAGACACTGTATTATTAAAGAATATTTCATTTTTCGGGGAATTAGCCGGGGAATTTTCTTCGCTTGATTAAGAATTTAATAATATTTGTTTAATATTAATTTTTTGTTTAATATCCTTGGATTAAACAACTTTCGCATTTCGCAGGGGGGAAATACGAACCAACATTGGTGGACAACGCGTACAAGGTTCAGATGAAGTTGACGATAAATTCGGTCGGCCCGTCAGATTTTGGATCGTACAAATGCGTGTCAAGGAACGCATTGGGGGACACCGATGGCACCATCAAAATTTATCGTAAGTAAATAATTCAAATAATTCGTTGGTATTGAAATTTCAATATGAAATTATAGCAGTGCAGAAATTTTCTTCTCTAGTAATTATTTTTCAGTTTTATCAGAATCGCTAGATTCGTAAAAGGAAATTACAGAGCATTGTATATAAATAAAACTAATGGTAAAATAATTCTGTTATGACTTATTTTATCGTTTAACAGTTGCGAGAACTATGTTGCATTAAAGTGAAGTGTTTGCGCGTGTAAACTTCCAGTCATAATACTAGGAGCAACAAGGAGTTAAAATCTTTGGAAAGTTTTAGAACACGGATGAAGCTTCCTAAGCTTTCATAAAAGCGTTTAACAACTTCTAACTTCAAAATTGTTTTATTTATAATTTTGCGTTCAATGAAATAAATTATCACACGATTTGTGATAATTTCAGCAATCCCATCCTCGAATTCTACCGGAAGTACGACAAGATACAAAGGTAAGTTCGAATTTATTTATCACAAAAATTACTTTTCCGATGTAATGGAAACAAGAGAGACGTTTAATTTTTTATTTTTTTATTTATCCTTTTTTTTGCGAATAAATATCCGAAGAAAAATATTTTCAGAAATTTATTCTATAAATGGTATATAATCCGGTTCAATTAACCAGAAAATGAAATTTTGCTCGATATGTCAACGAGCACCGCCCCCTTTAAATTCTTTATATATTAATTATCCAATCTATTACCTAGCATTAAACCAAACGCTATTAATGCTCATGTATATATATATATATATATATATACATACATACAAACAAGCCTTTAAATCGGGAACAAATTATCAGTAATCCAAATAGCAGGTTAGGGAATTGAATCAATTTGTAGCGATGTTAATGCATTAGTGGTTTCAAATACAATTACGAAACGATTTGAAACCGAAACCGGAATCTCTTACGACTCATCGTCCAGCGATTGAAACCTCGATGAATTTTCAAAAATTTGCGAAAAAATCGAGCTATCCCCTCCTTCGATACCCCTTCGAAATTGTAAAAAAATTTCCACCACGATGGAAAAGGAAAAGAAATATTGGGATTATCAACGAATTAACCCCTGTTGTTCTCGCTATGTTCCATCGTTCAGATCAGTATCTTTATCTTTTCATTTCACGAGGCGCGAGGAATAGGACGACACGTCCGCCCTCCCCCTTTGTGCGCCGAGTGCTACTTGCCGAACGATGCGGCGTAAGGTACTTGCCGCATGAAATAACGGGTCGCTGATTAATTAGATCGAGTGTCGAGGCATTTGTGCATGCCAATCCATCCACTCCAACTGTGTGCATCCTCGGATAATTTCTACAAAAGGCGAGCCTTCCCTTTTCACGTACGCGCATCCACAACAACCCACCCCACCCCCTCTCGTCGAAGCTTATTTCGCCCTTGGATAATCGCGTGTCACTTTCGAAAATAAAATTGCCTCTTCCTGCGATGAATCGAGGGGGAAGGGTTAACGCGCGACTCGAAACGAGGAGGATTAGTTTTGTTCGTAAGCTGACAACTAACCGGAAATTGATCGAACTTGGTCATTATTGGCGCTTCGCTTCACTTGCGTTTTCTTTCTTTCTTTTTTTTTTTTTTTTTTTTTTACAAAATGATGAGCTTTAACTCGATTAACTTCTCTCTTTTGTCTTTTTTTGGGGCGATTCTTTCTCTCTCTCTCTCTCTCTCTTCTTTTTCCACTTTACTCGTTTGACGTTGATCGAATGTTTACGGAAGAACGAAGATATCAAAGGGAATCGATGTTGGTATTTTACTCGCGCAATGTTAAATGCACACTGACAGCTCCATTCGATGGAATGCCAATATAACTTTTTTGTATAAATGCATTTTTATCAACGGGCATCTCCTCGTTCGGATGTCGGCAACTTCCCTATGAATTTTTATAGCGAGCGAGAATTTTAACGAATGTTTTCCATTGTTTTCTCGCGTTTCTACACTTTTCGTTTTATCATAATGGGATTCTTTGAAAGTATCCCGCCGTATTATCTTTCTTTTTTTCCTCCGATGAAACGTTAACGAACGAATCTTCTTCCTCTTTTTCCTTTTTTTTTTTTATTTTTACTTCTAAACCATCTCGGCGAAGCTTCTTCAAATATGATTACATTCATCCAATACACGAATACATCGAATAGAATTTTAAATTTAAAAAAATTTGCTCTATCGTCTGGTTTGGTATCGCCTTATTTGATTTTACGAAGAAAGGATAATTAGGGGGCGATCATTTCGCAGCGGAGCGAAGAATCGTTTCAAATTGTTTTTAAACGTCGGTCAAAAAGGAAAAAAGAAGGTATTTTCGCGACAGGATATCTCTACGCGGGAACCAGACGAGAGGGGGGAGGGATGGGATATTCGAGTAACTTTTTTTTTTTTTTTTTTTTTAGCCAGTGAGCAATCGCGTTACTAAGCTTTGTCGATTTCTGGCAAACAAATCGACACTTTTTATATCCATTGGGCATGCACGCCACCAGCTACCAGCATCACCTTCGATATCGATTTTGTTAACCGCTGGCATACTTCGTTGTCGGTATCCTTCGAGGCCATATAAAACGTACGTCCATCGGTGTACGTACGTATCTCCTCTGTGTAAATTGAATTGGCCGCTTAAGGCTATCGAAGGACAAAATCCCACAATATCGTTCGGTCACTCTATCACTGCACCTCCCGTCGTTTTTCCTGTGCGCGGTTTCTCCACCCTATTGTTTGTTTTAAAGCTACAAAAGCGCAAATTTACAGATAGACGTGTCTTGTTTCAAATAACCTTTGAACGGGAGAGGGGAGGACAGATGAATCCTTCCCTTTGATTTAAGGGTAACGTAATATTTCTGCGAATATTTTACCTCGAAGAAAATGGAAGAGTAGAATTTTTTACAAATTTCGATGAGTTTTTTTTAATAGAAGTAAAAAGAAAGAACGTTTCGAAGTTGATTAAAAAAAATCACCGCTTGGAACGATTTCAAAAAGGATATTGTAATATTTTTCATACAATAAAGCCAGTTTCGTAAAGGAAAATAAATCAAATTTAGTTCGAGAAAGATATCTTGGAATTGACTATCTAATTGCTTGGAGCATAAGAAAAATTTCAATATTTCTTTTCTTTTCCTTTTTCCTTTTTATTGTTTCAAAATCTAAAAATTTCCATTATCAAGTTGTCTGTGCGATGCGAAAAATACGCAGGAGCGTTGACAAAACCGGTACGTTTGAAATTCATAGGATATTCCTATGTATATATACGCGCGCACACCTTGCCCTCCTCTCTTTCCCGACTGTTTTAATGCCTTTCCAAGGACAGTCCATCGTTGAACGCGATCGCGACGCTCGTTTTTCAAGCCCGAGACGAGGAACCATTTCTGTGTGAAATCGTGAATGAATAGGAACCGCCGTGTCAGATTTACAAGCCCACCATCTCATTTGCTTTCGACAGGCAGCCGGTTGCGAAAAAGACGCACAAAAGTCGATAGAGGCCCCCGTTTCAGAGAGGAGCCTAGACGTTTAGAAGAACGCCTCCGTAAAAAGCCCACGGTTGAATGCCATTTTGAACTTACACCTTGTTCATCAAACCCCTTTTTCCCTGCAGGAAGGAAAACGCCAGGCTTTTGCACAACTTGCACGTTTGTTTGTTTCTCAATGAGCACACGCGCAATACGAATATTCCCGAAAATTCTTCCGGAATCGATACAAAAAAGAAGCATAAATTATTATCGCACGATTTGTCATTTAGCTTCGTTAATTTTTCGATCGTCGCGTTGTCAAATATTTCGTTCCTCTTTTCTTTATTTATTGTATACTTTGATATTGCACGTATAATTTTTTTAGGATCAAGAAAATTTTGAAATACAAATTCCGAATGCGAAAGAGAATGAGAAATAAATGTTTAAACGTTTTTTTATAAATAGTTCTTCGTTTTTTCGTCGATCTTCGAGCAAAGTTATTTTAAAGCGATTTTTCCAATCCACATTTTTTTTAGCTACCAAGAGATATTTTTTTTTATTTCAAAACTGTATTATTTCGCCATATTCAAAAGAAGATATTCTTGAGGAAAATTTTAGTAATATTCTAAATTAAAGAATTTTTTTTTACCTTTCACTTCGTTACACATAACGAATGACACTTATTTCTAAGCTATCCTCCATTAAAATATAAAAAATTCAATGTAGAAGGGAAAAGACGATTTCCAAAAGGACTTAAAGTAAAGACGTATTTTTTAAATACAATTTTTTCCAAATATTGGCTTACGAATTTACTTACGTTACATATATTACATAAATAAATAAATATAAATGTTAAATCAAAGTATATTCAATTATTTGCTTTATGCAGTTATATCAGATTTCGTTTTTCGTTCTTTTTTTTCTTTTTTCTGTCTTTCAGATTTGTTTTTACCAGCTACCATTCCCCACTATATCATCCGATATACCTTTATGTCTTATTATCTTCTTTCCTTTTGAACCAGTTCCCTACGAAGCTTCTTTTCATTTATACCACATTTACATTTTCTCAAGGATCCTCTTTGAAAAATGAACAATAGAAGGATTTCTTCATTTTCATGATCTTATATACCGCACTAGATCATTTATAATTCGGTTTATGCTCAAGTATCCTTAACCACGTTTGATATATTATAATCAAGGAGGAAGCGAAAGGTAGATAATTGTTCTTCCTAATTAATATTCGACTCGTAATCCGTAAACTCTAGATCGATGTGTGAATTTATTAACGGATAATTTAACTAATAAAACGCATTTATTATGAAATTATCGTCTAATTTACCTAGTCGAGTTTATACACAATATGCATAATAATAAGTGGTAATAAGTTTTAATATAATTAAGAATTTATTAATTTTTTCATCGTCACACGACACGCCTAGCGGAATCCTCGAAAATACTTTCTCGTACGTGGCAATATACGAAATACTTTGTTGTTAAAACAGATAACTAGTATACGTGTTTAAGTAATTACAATATGTGTATATATATATTTTTACATTTTTTACAAAATATTTTGTAAATATATTTTCGCGTCATTTTTAATTAACTGAAAGTTTTCTTCTATTCCATTTCCACCACATGTGAAAAATTTCATTTCAAAATTTCCCCTCTCCTCTCCTCTCCCCGTTCGAATTTAATCCCGAAAGGAAAGATTAAAAATTATTTTTAAACGAAAACAAATATACTTTACACTTTATTTCTTTTCAAATTTAATCGCGTTCTAAGCTTGTCCACTAACGTTTATTAAAATCGCGCACGAATTAAATAAATATTCGAATGATTAATCTGGTTACAAAAAAAAAAAAAGACGACTGGCATCGCAGAGGATATATCATGCATATGGATTTCAATATCGATATCTTTATTAATTTCCACGATCGATCTCGATTCATATATTTAATTACGTTATTTCTTAATAAGGGGGACATTCGTCCATTTTATCCCTCCTCCCTTTCACATTCCCCCCTCCTCTCTCCCTCCCCCTCTCCCACCGTAATGAAAAATCCTGGATTTATTATTGGCTCAGTATGTCCAGCCGCATTTGCGTGTACTCAGTCGAAAGGTCCGAAATCGATATATGCAAAATATTTTGATGCTAACAGATTGAGAGGCGACGTTGCGTTCGATGGAAGATTTATAGAGCCGTTTCGGGCCATAGGTCAACTTTATTGAACTCTGCCCGCTCTTCTCTGCACGAGTACCCTCCGCCACGGGATTTAGAGCAAATATCACGGTATTACTAACGAACAAAATCACGAGATTGCGGGGCCACGTGGGTTAAATATTCAATGCTTAAACCAAACTTTTAATTATCTCCTGGAATCGAACCGTAATTATATACGATTCCATTGCATCTTGCGAAGAAATAGATCGCTTTTTGGGTAAATATTCTATTTTGTTCGAACTTTTGTTCAGATTCCTGTTTTCATATTAATTTAAATTGATTTTCCTTTGGATTTTCTCGAATCTTTTTATCTTCTGAAGTCGCTTGAACCGTGATTATATACGATTCCATTGCATCTTGTGAAAAAATAGATCGCTTTTTGGGTAAATATTCTATTTTGTTCGAACTTTTGTTCAGATTCCTGTTTTCATATTAATTTAAATTGATTTTCCTTTGGATTTTCTCGAATCTTTTTATCTTCTGAAGTCGCTTGAACCGTAATTATATACGATTCCATAGCGAAGAAATAGATCGCTTCTTAAACTAAACATCTTAAAATTAATTCCTTTTGGATTTTCTCGAATCTTTTTATATTCTGGAGTTGTTTATAATTATATACGATTTCATTGCATCTGGCGAAGGAATAGATCGCTTTTTAGGTAAATATTTTATTTTATTCGAACATTTGTTGAAATTTTTGTTCAGATTCCTCGTTTTGATACTAATTTTATTTAAATTGATTTTCCTTTGGATTTTCGTTTAGAGGAGGTATTTTATTTCCATGCTCTCGCGTAGAATTGAATTTTCTCGAATCTTTTTACCAATACCTATCGGGGGAAACGTGTCAATTATTCCTCGATCGTGGCGACAATTTAGCACGTTATACGTTATACATTTTTCAACAGGGCTCCCATGTTTTTAAGTTCCTCCCTCCTTCCTCATTACTCGAAGAAATACAAGAATACGGTCCTGAGGCGCATTTTTCACGGGGGCAAACGTATTTAGGTTCAACTTCGACAAAACGTCCGATCGGTTTTTCTAGTTGCGATGAAAAGCACAACCGCATTTTTCCATTTTCATTCGTATTTAACGTCAACCCTCGTCCCGCGTTCTTCGCTCGCAAAGGAAAAAAAAAAAAAGAATGAGATAAAAGTCTACGATTCTCTCTTTTTCCCTTCTTTATCTAGAAAAAAAAACGAATAAAATATAGATTTAAAGAGATAGTGAAGAGAGTGAATTTAATTTTGTTGCAGGTAAACTGAGGCATAATTCGGGAAACGATATTTTCGAAGGAAATCAAGATATGTTGAAAGAAAGAGGTAAATAATTATGTCTTATAATTACAATATAAAGATAAAATTGCTCGATATTAATCTCTTAACAGTACACTTAAGAATACAAATAAATTTTTAATAAAAAAAATAGTGCAGAAAAGCTCAAAAAAATTGATCGATCGTAAAAGAGAAAAATCATTCGGCGGTCGTCGTATCAGAAATGAAAAGTTGAGATTCCAAAGATAACACATACTATTTTCTCAACCCTGAAAAATTGACGAACGACGGGAAAACCGGTCGACCATCGAGTACTTAAAATATCTATCTTAACCCTTCATAATTCGTCAAATCTTTTTCTCCCCGAAATTCTGTTTTCCACAAATAAAGCGGCACGAATAACCAATAATCCCCCTCGTTTGCAGATCTGAAGTTACGTGGCCGGAAACAAACGAGCGGAAACGAGGAGGACGATTACGAGGATTCGGGCGCTGCGTCGAGCAAGAACTCTTTCAGCTTGATTTTCGTCTTGGCCACGTTCTCCATTTACCTCCGCCATCATCACCCTCAGTTAAGAACGTTGCATCCGGCTTGAGGATCGGCCCGCGTCTCGGCCAATCATCATCGGATCCTCCTTTCGATCGCGAGCCATCGAAAATTTGTAAATCCACTTAAAAATCCATCGTCGCTCAGGGACTCTATATTTCGGGGATAAAAAAATTTTATCGAATCATCATCATCCGCGCCGACCACACTCATCACAATTGTATTGTAAAAAAGACATTATTTATTATTACTATTATTATTATTATTATTTATTATTATTATTATTATTGTCATTGTGTAACGATACTAGCTAAATTGTAAGTATAAAGGATTAAAAAGATAAAAAGAAAAAAAAAAATAAGAAAAAGAAACTGTAATTTCGTAGAGTTAAGGATGAAAATAATCATTTTTCATCATGGCGGGCGTTACGTGGCGAGCAATAAATAATAGGAGATCCTGTTCTGGAATTGAATTTAATAGATGTGCAACGAGAGTCTGGATCATGCTCAAATGGTGAATGATATTTCGAGCTAGTCAATATAGAAGTTTATTCGTTGCTTTCGCTCCGATCACTTGCGTTTAGGTATATAGTTTAAACGTGTTTTACACGTTCATATTTATTTTTTAATTTAGGGCTATGATATATACATTTTTAATCACGATATTTTGGTGTTATTTATATCATAGGTATTATTTAATTGACGATTGAAGGCGATTAATTAATCAATTAATTAATTTATTTATTTATCAAATTCCTTATTTTCTTTTCTTTTTTATAATTAAATAAAAGATATCACAAAAAAGTGAAGATAACAATAAAGAAGATACAAAGACAGGGATTACGTCTAAAATTTGTAAATTATTTACAAACTTTTTATCAGAATTTTAATAACGTTTAAATATTATCGAAGCCGAACAGGCTTTCTCGAAATAAAAAAAATCAAATCATTCGTTCAGGTATATATATATATATATATATTTTTAACTAGACAATATAACTATATTCACTTTTGTGCTTTTTTTTTTTTTTTTATAAAATAGTTACTAATCCTAGTTTTTTTTTCTCTCATTTTCGTTTCTAGATGGAAAGGTCGTTAAGAATATATACGTATAGAGATCTAGTTAGAGTCGAGTATTATAAATAATAGCGAGCGCTTGATAAATAGCAGCAAGAGCCTCGATGGAAGCCTCCAGTGATTCGTATTCGTACCAATGAAAACTTATATCGAATGAGTATCGATATGCATTCGTGTACATATACATATATACGGCATATATATGTATATTATATATGATTATACATAAAATACATATACTGTATATGTATAGGATATGTGTATATAATATGACTATACATAGTATTTTAGATTATAGTGTTATTCAAAGACTGAGAGTATCGTTTCGACGCTCTTGAACTGCATCAATAAATAATGGTAATATAAAAATGGCGGCTGAATACAACCCGATAAAGATCATGGATCAGTGAAGAATAGAATCCTTTTCTTTTTGTGACATAACAACAAAAATTGTATAACGAGTTTTACGAATTTTCGAAGTATATACATATATATGAAACTTTATCGAGGGGATGTGCTGATTTGGAGGATTGAAATCAGAAATTGTAGAATTAGAACAGAGTTTATGTAAATCAGCTCGTTTCGATGCAATGTATTTTCACTATTATTGATAGATATGAAATATTTTGTAAAATTTTTTCAAGAAAGGCCTAAACTCCACCGCGCTTTTCGTTCTATCCAGATAATTGAATTTTAAACAAAATATTTTACAGATCTTACGAAGCAGATATTTTCAAAATTCAAATTTTTATTTTTAACCGATCAAAAAAATATTCCAAATAATCCTCTAAACTAGTATCATTTCTTTGATACTTGTTGATCGATCGATCGATCGATCTATCGATCGTGAAATTAAATAAAATTCTTCGTTTCGTTTAAGAAATTTCTACTGATTCTATCGTTCGAAATTATAAATATGAACGATTTCAAAGTGTACATGCAAGTGCGTTAATAAATTTTTGTAATGAAGTTTCTGTCTGGGAAGATTTAGAAATCTCAGATTGAACAAAGAAAAGTCATTGACTTTTACTATATAGTTTATAAATATATAATACGAGTCAAATGTAAATTGAAACTTATAGGCTTAATTAAGTATAGATTTTATTAAAAAAAAAAAAAAAAAGAAAGAAAAAAAATATACGAAGGAAACGTGTGAAAGCTTATATAGATTTTAGAATTGAAAATTTTAATATAAAAAAATTAATAGATGTACAATATGTTGAAATTGAATACGGTACGACGATATATATTTCCTTTTATTGCAGATAATTATTCGGATAATTTCTTCGTTTTTAATTTGCCCATAAATCGACGAACGTTTGAAAAATTAGCAATATTTCATCGATTCATCATCATCATTTCTCTTAATATAATACAATGCAATAATGTTCATTCGATGCAAATAACATCGTGCAAAAAAAAAAAGGAAAAGTTCTTTCAATCGAATTTTCACTGCCTTCTCGACTATAATATTTATGGATCGAATCATCGATTGTTCGATGAGACCACGCCAGCTCGTAAATGTAATGTACCTTATTTGAATATTTGAAAGAAAGCTGATTATTCGCGATTTTTAGAGCATAAATAAAAAGGTAATACCATATGACTGTGAGGCAGGATAAAAAGGATCGCAGGTAATGTCACGGACAGTGTAATATTCCGCTTTGGGATCGTTCGCATATCCCTTTTCCAGCGATCGTAAAAAAAAAGGGGGAGGAAAAAGAGAGGAAACGAATTTAAAATCTTTTTATTATTCGATGATGTAAGACATATCTATAAGGACACAGTTTTTTTTTGGAAAATGTGATCGTTTATTTAATATCCTTTGAGAGAAAATAAATTATATCTATTTTCATTTTTACGAGAGTGATACGATAAAATAAAAACTCGAGAAAGCTTCGAATATTTGGAACAATAATTTACATTCGCAAATATTCGAATGGGAGGAGGTCGTCTTTTAAATAAATATCTTTCGTTATAATTTCATCCGATTTATGATTCGTGATAATCTTTTCCCCTTTCCGTATTATTACTATATTTTGATTAAAATTTTTAATCTCAAACTTTTCTTTATTCCGTTGGAATATTCGTATATATCGAACCTAGCAAGTGCAACAATAACAGAATTTCGTTCGATCGAAATTCGATAATTTTGAGCGATCTGTTAAAAATAATAATAATATATATATATATATACATAACAATTACGCGCAGAATACGACATACTTTTATATCATCCGCATTGTAGATACCATTTGTAATCAATGTTGAATGATCGATGTAATTATTGTGATGCGAAAGTGATGCGAGTGTCGAAAGCGAATTATTTGTATGCTTGTAAGTAGATCCTAACAATAAGTGTAAAACTGAGAGAGATTAAATTCGACGAGAGTATAGAGATGAGAAGAAAGATGTAACGAGTTATACACACAATGTACAGATAGGCTGCATTTTCCTTGCTAAGTAGCGGCGTGACTATATATGCCTCTATAACATATACTATTGCTCATGAATATACGCGACTGAGAATAAATACGATTCTTAAATGTACACGTTGGAAGAGAAATCGTTAGTCGATATCATCCTATCGTTTTGTAATAAATTTGTCTCCGACGAATTTTCTTTGAATTTTCCAAACGTAATATTCGTCGTTTGGAAATTGGAAAGAATAATTTTAGAAGTATATATAATATATATATATATGAGAGAACGAAATGAAATAACGCCGTTAAATCATTTGTTTTATTATTACTTTTGCAATATGGTTGCGCCATACATCGTGCTTTCGGCACGCAATCTAGTCTTATAAGCACCATTGAGACCAGGAAATTGTCCACTGTCCGTGTACACATGAAAATACAAATTTATCACGTACCATTACTTCGAATTTATTTCATTTCCAATGACACATTTGAAAATTACACGGGTATTTCAGATGATATAAGTAAGTATATATATATATATATTAATTTATATTATTAAATCTATGCAAAATATATTTTAATTATTTCGAGTGATTTGTTTGATTAAATACGTAAAATTTTAGAAATATTGTTAAAAAGAAATTGAATAATATTGGAATAAGTTAAAACATAAGATCAATGAATTAATTTTACTCTGTGATAAAAATTTCAAATTTTATTATGCATAAAATATTATAGAACAATAACAGAATATTATTATCGACCGCTACAAACATAGAAATTACAGAAACTTATCGTCTGTATTTAAATTAGAGAAAAAAGGCATAAAAAATTATAAAATTAATAAAATAATAATAAAATAATAAAAATAATAATATTTAAATATTTTATATTTTAAAATATTCAGCGTCGATCGACCTTGCCCATCAGACAATAGTTATCAGATGAGAAAAGATTACAAGTTTGCAGTTTCTTTTTGACATTTATACCATGTGTTGAAGTTGTATGCATGCAATTTCATGTATAATTTAAAGTTACATACAAAAGTTACATATAGAATTTTGTATTAATTACATTTATTCAAAAAAGTTTTAATTATATTTTAATAACGAATGTAATAGTTTAGTGCGTTTTATTTACCAGTATAAATACATTTCGTTATTAATACAGGTAAATGAAAAATTATTCCAACATGTAATCTATGAACGATAAGTTAATTTTTGATATGAATTTATTTTTTAAAAATATACAGCAATTATGAATATATTCATTTACAAAACAAAATAGAAGTTTAGAATTTTTCAATTTTTATGTTATTCGTATAATATTAAGTTTAAATTATTATTATAAAAACATACTATAAATATAAAATTAATAATAAAATTGTTATGCCATTTCTATAACATTTCCAATATTATTCTGATGAAATATTTGAAATAAAATTTTAATAATTTATATTTTCTTTTCTCATACAAATTTGATAAATCTGTTATTAGTTTATTCTTGTAAAAATTTAGAATATAATAAATCTGGAATAATATAAATCGAAATTTTATTATTTTATAAAAATTAAATATAAAATTAAATAACTTTAATTAAACTAGTATTTTTATATTGTAAATTGTTGTTTATAAAATATTGTATAAAAATATGAAAATATAATATTTAAAAATATAAAAATCCATATAAAATATATATGTTTACAAAAAAAGATTGAATCAAATAGATTAAAATTGTTAATTAGTAAATTGAATAACAATACAATAAAATTTATCGGTCATTTTTTGAGTATATATAATATAGGGAATAGATAAATTAAATTAATATTCAGGAGACAAGAAAGGCAAATAATGAGAAAAGGACAGAGATAATAAAACTATTGCAATCAGCGTCATCTTCAGAGTGCCGCAAATGAAACTCATGAAGAAAGGACAGAAAATAATAGGAAAAGGATAGAAATAGGCTAAGAATTGACTAGTGGTACCATCTTTTGGCTTCGAAAAACATCCTCTTGAGATAAGATAAGGTAGAATAGGAATTAAAGTTCAATGCCATCTCTTGATGTTTTTAAATACGTATTTCTAAAAATATTCAAGAGATGGCACTAATTTTCAATTCTTAATCTACATTACCTTCCATAAGATGTCTTCAGCATTCAAGAGATGACGCTAATGATCATTTCTAATTCTATTTCTATCCTTTTCTCACTATTTTCTATCCTTTCATTATGAGTTTCATTTGCGGCACTCTGAAGATGGCGCTGATTTCAATATTTTTATCCTATCTCTATCTTTTTCCTACTATTTCTTTTCCTTGTCTTACTCTGCGAATTCATGGGCGAAAAGAATATTATCGATTTCTGATCAATTTTAATGTATTGTTAACCAATTTCTTAATTAAAAATCTTAATAAAATCAATTCTATTCACTTTCTATATGTCGTGAGTGTTTTTCAATTTTTATATTTTTGCATTTTTAATTTTTATTATAATTTTAAGGATATATTTTTATTATATTGTTTATAGATAGGTCTCTATACGTAGTCACCTCCTCGTTGGTGAGACCTGATAATTGGCGTCATCACTTTTCAAATTCGATTAAATAAATAATTTAATAATATTAATTTTTATATTTGATTAAAAAAAATTTATTATTACATTGGAAAAATTATACTAATAATATTATATTAGAAAAAGTATTTTATGGAAAGTGATAGCAAGCTAAGAACTAATAATGTACTAATAAATAAAAAGTAATAACTTCTTATATAAAAATTTCTTTTTTATTTTCAGCTTACAATTTCAATTTTTCCTTTTTCTTTTACATCATAACACGATATCGAATTACATAATTACTTCGGGGAGTAATAATACTCATTGATTAATATTTTTAAGGTAACATTATATATGATATGATATGATATGATCTCATTATGTAATCCAAGTTCATATGCATAATGAGCTATGATTTTGTTTCATTCGTATAGGTATTAATAACCATGTTGACATGAAATTCTTATGCTATAACGAAGAACTAAATCATAATATAGTACATCAACCGGATTTTGCCACGGAGTTGCCTTTGGGTTGGTTAACGAGAGTATCATCTTACATTTCAGCGATGAATTGAGTTGTAAATTTATACAGAAGATATCAAAGCTATTTATGATATCACAGAGACAATAGATCGTTCAAACCACTATGTTAATTTTCCCTTTAGCAACCTATGGAATGGTAATTTTATATAAACATGAAATATATCGACTTACGCTATTAATTAAATAAGAGAATATACATGTGTGATAAATAAATAAAAATAATAGATAATAGTAGATAATAATCAAATCATATTATCGTTTCCTTGGAATAATATTTTGCATTAAATAATTTATCATAATAAATATGCAAATAATTTCTATCAAATCGAAAAAACGATATCATTTGAAATTATCGATTTTTTGATTAAATAAATGATAAAAACTAATTGGAATTAATTATAAATAATATTACGAAATATATATTTCTTAAAGAAAAATTGTTACATGATAGAAATAATGCTTTCAAGATAAAACAACAAAATACTATTGAACAAATGTAATTAATAGGAGTGATAAAATATCTCAAATATTTTTCAAATAATTTTTTCGATTTAATTTAATTTATATATAAATTTTATTAAATTCCATTCAACGAATTCTTTTGATCAAGAAAACAAGTTGTCCGGAATAAAAAACAATTTTTTAATTAAGGGAATAAAAATATTTTCAGTAGAGAACATTTTGAAAAATTAAAAATTTATTCTTTGTTACAGAATAGTAGAGTGACACATGGAAAATTTAATATGAATTAAATGGAATTATATTCAAAAATATTAATTTTTTAATTTTTGATAAATTTTTTTTTCTTTTTTTTTACATCACATAGTCATCATCACATCACAGGAAGTGAAAGGTAGAGTATTTGAATATAGAATACATTTTAAGTGGAATTTTTTAAATGGGAATTACGAAGACATTGATGACATTTTGAATTATTCTAGTATAAATGCATAAATTGTATATCCATATATAAAATTTGTTAAATAAGAGAAGAATTATTTCATATGAAATATCGCATGGAAAAAGCTTTCTAGTTTATTTCATTTCCATTTCATATTTCATCCATTAATCGAAATAGAGCAAACTGACAATTAGAAAGCATTTTCATTTTAAATTTTGGCCATATATCTTTCGCTTATTTATTGCGAAAATTATTGCTCGTTTTATCGTTTAATGAATTAAATATTTATAGAATATTTCGTAATAGCGTAATCATTTTTTAAAATTCTATTAAAATCATTCTCCGGAAAAATAATACGTTTATTTCATCAGCATTAGCAAGTAAAATAAATCACGTTTACAGAATTTTAATAAACTGAAACTATATGCTTTAAAATCATTATCACTATAAAGTTTGCAAAACAATAAAGATTAATAGTCGATAAAAATCTAAATAAATATAATTTAAATACGGATCAAAACTTTATTTAATAATTAAATAATAATAATTTATTTTTACATTTACAACAGTTTATACACTATCTATTATCAGTGACAGAAATTTTCATTCTCATCACAAATTCTATACGTGTGCTCTGCCATTATGACTCAAAATTTGGAAAAGGATAACAAATACAATATATCATACAATTAACGAAAATGATACACAATCGAGATAAAGATGTACGCGATAAAATTCAAATTTCCGTTTAAAATTTATCACATCATATTAAACCATATATTATATAGATATTTGCAGAAAAGATAACATATATGCAGGTTATTTATTTTTCAAAAAGTATACAATATCAATTCCAATGAAAATTTTTCGTGTGGATCATCTATAGATATAAAACGCTTTCCAACGAAGTCAAATAAACGATTAATATTTTTCGTTTTTCTATTATAGTAAAAAGTAGTAACGGACGAATTTGTTTTTCTATGAAATTTAAAAAAAAGCCAAATTTATTTAAATAAAATATTTCATACGATTGTTAATTGTAAATTGTTAATTATAAAAAAAAAAAGAAAAAAAAAAGAAATTGAATTTGAATCAAGATAATGAACAAATCAATACAAGAGATGATTGGTACTGCTGAATAATACGCTGATAAAAGATGAATAAAAATCTGTTTTTGATCTCTAGCTCATTCTGTTGCATCGAATTTTTTATTGCCGCATAAACCAAATGCAAACAGTATCAATTGTAAAAACACGTATAGAAGGCCTGGAGTGACATATAAAAGCAGTTGAAATCGGAATTTTTATTAAGTTCGAGGGTACAATCAAACGAATAACATGAATACATTCAACATGTCTCGCATTCTTCTTACTCTCCTAGTCATTTTGGCTATCTTCTCTTCCTGTAAGTAACTACATTGAAATAAATCATTATTTGTGTTATACTCGACTCATTTTTTATTCAATCAAAAAAGTTTTTTTATACGCGATTGAAATTTAATTCCATTTCAATCTTGCGTAATTTCACAGTGAAAGATGACATTTAAAATTACTTTATATAGAAGAAAAAATTAAATAATTAAATATGTAAATTAATCCAGTCAAGTTTCTATTCAATCTGATAATTATAACCTCAAAAATCTTGATAAAATTTCATTGCTTGCTTTTATGTATGTAATGCTAGTACAATTTTCTGGAATCATGCAGATTTCAAAATCAGTGATTTTAAAAATTTAAAATATGACTTTATTGCGTAAAATATTTTAATGTAACATTTTCACAAATAAAAACAGCAACACTGGGAAAAGGAATATGTCCAGAGAACGAAGTGTGGCAGAGCTGTGGTACTGCCTGTCAGCCATCTTGCTCCAATCCCAAACCCATATGTACACTGGTTAGTATTTTCGAAATTACATATTCTTAAGCTCACAATAAATTATTTCGTATAATAATGCAAAATAATATTTTACAATCGCGTTAAGACAATTTTCTTAATAATGTAATTAATAATATTATTATATTTCCAGCAATGCGTCCCAAGCTGCCAATGCGAATCTGGATTGCTCAGAAACGAAAATAAGAATTGCATTGAACCGTCTGAATGTTAATCTTGAAAAGTGAAGCATCATTTTATTTGCATTTTATTTGCATCAGTTATTTGAGAATGAAGGCCTTGCCGAGCAATCGTTTTATCATTGTATACAATGAAACGAAATAAAGAGTTTTAATTCAAAAATCAAAGATCATTCTCTCACATTGTTATCCCGCATTAAAAAAATTACAAAAATCTTTGTAATTAATTCATCCACTTTTTTTAATTCGCATGGAAGTAATAAGAACTTTACCTGGGCGGATTAAAAATGGTTTGGCTCCTTTAAGAAATTTGAATTGAATTTTTTCGTAGAATATTAAAAGCATCCAGATACTATCTTCCTTTCGTGACACTTTCTCTTCTTCACTTTTTCAAAGGTGGATTCATCCTTTGAAGATCGAACTACTACTTCATTTACACAAAGATTACCTCGTTGAGGTATATTTAACCACTCGAGCGCACACATACATAATGAGTTTTCATTAAAATTACAATAACTATTTAAATTAAATATCTCCAAATATGACACGTGTCAAGGATGTTTCCAAATAAATATCCAGTTATTATCAGATTATACTTCCCTTACGAGTAAATATTTTTCTCGAAATTCTCAACTTCTCCCAAAGAAATTATTAAATCGTGAGACGAGTAACAACAACGATGCAACAATTGTTGCCCGACTATTATCGTACGTATGGTACAGCGGATAAAGAACAATAGCGAAAATTTCATCTCGTGCGAAATTTGAAAAAAAAGAAAAAAAATTATGCAACGAAATGTTTTTCAATATTTAAAAAAAAAGAAGGAAAAGTGTAAAAAAAATTCCAACATTTCGTGAACGCGTCAATCTATTATAAATCAACATCGCGTGACATTGAATGATACCAGGGCTCTTTATTTCCAACGAATATCTCGAGTTGCAGTTTTGACAGTCGGAAATAACGGCGATTTTCGGCACGACCGATTTTACGACGCGGTCGTAACGTTAGATCGACCGTATATAAGTTAAAAGAAAAAAAAAAAAATGCATTTACAGTGCGGTGTAAGTTTTTCTTTTTTTTCTTTCGAAGAAACAACTTTGTTTCAGAAGAAGAACACAAGATCCAAGGCATGCCTCGTCTTGTTCTTGTCTCCTTCCTTTTTTTGGCAATTTTCTCCGTGTGTAAGTAGATCCGATTCCGAAATCCACGTCCACCTTCCGTTTCATTATTTCAGGATAAAGTTACATCCAATCTTTTGGAAATACATATATCTATAATATGAAATAAAACACGTTCGACATCATTTAATGTTAATTAAATAATTTTATTAATAAATTAATCGTCACGAAGTTGTTACACAATATTTTAAGTGTGATATTCTAATAAATATAGTTATTGGAGGATTTGCTAAATCGAAGTGTCCAAGAAATGAGATCTTCACTAGATGCCATGCAGCGTGTCAACCTTCTTGCGCCAGACTTGCTCGTAAACCTTTTTGCATCAAGGTAAGTAGCGTTATAATTTTGAAAGACGTTGAATATATGTTGAACATATAATCCATATCGGTTCATCGTTTTTATTTCAGATATGTAAGCCAGGATGTATATGCACATCCGGTTATTTAAGGAATAAAAATAATGTATGCGTTCCGCGATCTAGATGTTTCTCAGGAAGACTTTTATAATTGTTTCATGATTATTCATGATTGTTCAATAATTATTGTATTGCATTTTATCATATAAAAATTGTTATGTTGTTATTTTATCAGAGATAAATATATATATATATATTATTTTCATCTTTATACATTTTCATAAAAGATGAATGAAACAATATCACGTAAAAAGTAATAAAATTACTACATTTTAATGATTAATCTTTCCTCCGAGTGAGATAACCTGCTTCTCTCATTTTCACTTTCCTCCTCTTTATTCAAACGTTATTCCAACGGAGTCTTTTATCATCCCGTCCATCTTATAAACATAAAAATTCACCCATTAATTAGGGGGGAATAAAATAGTTTTTAATTCGGCCTAGAAAGATATATGAAATTCTTTGAAGCGTGCACATCGTATCAAAAAAATTCAATTCCGTTTGACGAAACAAGCAGAAGAAGAGACTGCGAGGATTATTTCTTTTTTCTCAGAAAATATAGACAGAACAGAACGAATAACAACGAATAAACAAATTCTTTAACAAATTTAATCGTTCGTGACAATTTTATATTTTTTATAATTTTATATATGTAATAATTACGTGCACAATTTGTTAATCGACGAAGGATTATAATTATTCGAATAAAGATTGATCGAAAATTGTTGTTTGTGATATTAAATGTCCAAAGGTGTGCTTATTCTCTTATTGTCAAATTTTCATTTGAACGTCGAATCATTTAATTTATTCAACCGTGGTTACTAGCCAGGTGAATGGCCAGGGAAAATGGCGGACGACTTATCGGGATTATTCAAATGAATCTAACAATGGGTATAAGTTCAAAGACACCGTCTCTGGAGGAAATAATTTTTTTAGATTTAAACTTCGTTATCAACCTTCGTTCGTTCAGATTATTATCGCAATAAATATAATTGAAAAAGATACATCAGGAACAGTAAATGAAATTCTTAAGAAGAGTGTTATAAATTATCATCGATATATACAAATAGATAAAAAATATGAATAGAATTTCTTAATCTTTTATCCGTCAAAGAATCGAACGAGAGGGTAGAAGATATTTCGATTGGATTCGATTCGATCGTCGTTTAAATGGCTGCTACATTATTTTATTTACATTATTTTTTTCTTCGTGGTGAAAAATTTTGTTAATCAACGTGTTCGAAATCGAGTATCGAACGTCGTTGCTTCATGATATTTATTAGAAAAAAAAACCATGTATTTGTGTATTTGTGTGAGAAAGAAAAATTACAATGATAATTTTACATAAATATGAAACAAAACTGAAATTTATATAAAAATTTATTTCGATTCGTTGCATAATCCATGGGAAAGAACGAGCAATCGACCGTACTGAAGGAAGATTGAATGTAGTATAAATAATTCAATCTTTTCAGAGATAAATTTATTATGCTGCGAAATGGTTTTATTTCGTTCTATTTCGTTTAAAATGATATTTGAAATGGCATAAATATTAAACAAAACGGATGATACCGGAAAATTTGCCTATTAATTAAAAGTGATTTACGGTAAATTTACAAATGTATTAACGTTATTATTGCCATTATCTTGAAAGAGATTTAAAGTGATAACGAAGAAAAAAAAACTGATAAGGTAATAATCAAAAAGTTACGGAAGATTAATTTATCTGCGAATTTTCGTGGAGACAGAAGTCACTCGGTTTCAAGAAATTTGAATGTAAATTCGATAGCTTAGAGACGTTGAATTGCCTTTAAATTATCCATACCAATGATATTCAAGATTTTCAATAAGGTTTCAATAAAAATGGATAAATGATAGCTTAGAGCTGTTGGAAGTTGGCAATCAAGATCTCTTCAATATCTCTCAATTATATATCATTTCAATGGAACGTAGATTTCAACGAGGCACGATAATTACATAATAAAATTTCATCCCATTGAAATATATTTTCTCCGGATTTAGATTTGAATTTTTTAATGCTCGTAATTTAATTAATATATATATATATATATATATATATATATATATATATATCATAAGTTATTATAATTATAAATAAAATTGTGTTAAATAATTATGGGAGAATATTTCTGCTTTTAATAGTACAAAGATTAATGAATAATAATCACGATTAATAATAATTACACGAGACGTGAAAGTTCCATTTTACGAAAAAGTTGCAGTATTTGTTCACATTGTCTATTATATTTACGTTGAAATAACATTTGCATTGATGCAATATATTATTCCATAAAAGTTTAATAATATTTGTATATGCTTAAAATAAAAATAAAGAAAGAGGAATATCTTTGTACATTTGTATTTCTATAAATGCAATTTTTATAAATAGTTCATGTTTTAATTTATGAGTTGAAAATGCAATTTAAATCTTAGATAATAATGTTGATTATTCTAGCGATATATATATAATTGCAATATAATGATGATATACGCGTTATTCAAAAATTTAATTATTTGTAATAGATTACTGGGATTAATTGTTAAAACATGTTATTTATTATATATTATTTAGGATGTTTCAACGAAAACCGATTAAACTAGTCTTAATATTTATTAATGTTGATTCATTTCTTTTTATTGCAAACTACATGTACAATGCGAATCGATTCGTATTCAATTTCTATTAATATTTTAAAGAATCATCAATTAGTTTTCTCTAAATTATTACTTAAAAAAAAAATATTTGTAAAAAGAATTTATAATAAATATTATTAGTACGTGATATCTTCTAAATATAGATTAAGATTATTAATTAAATTTTAGATATTAATTTTTGATTATCAAGCTGAATATTTCATGGAAATCACTTCAAAGCTTTTTATTATAAAGTTCTTTCTTATTTAATCAGGAAAAAATTCGTGAAAGCAGGAACGAGTTTTAAGAAATGAAGGAACTTATCGGACTTAAAAATCAAAGAGATGTCACCGTTGTTGAAGAGAGAAAGAAAAAGACAGCAAGATGTGTATATATATATATATATCCAAATCGTTTAAATATTTTTAATTCGTTCATATGAAAAAAATTTTTCACAAATTTAAAATATAAAAGAGACATATCTATGCAGGCTCATTTAACAATCAAATTCTGTCTCCAATCAATAATCCATCACCGCGTACTTTTGCATGCAAAATAGTGCAGATTTGTATATGAATATTCATGACAAATATATAAAGGTGTCGAATCGAATCTTTTTTTTTATTTCCTTCTTTTTTTATTTATATATTTATTTATTTAAATACAAATGTCTACTATCATATTCACATATCATATTCTAAATACTAAATCTAATGTTTTTGACAATTATGGTTTATCGCGAATTTCAGTGGAAATGACAGAAATTTATATCTGCATATTTAATCTAAAAACGAAATACGCAAATATTTCTGACAATATGAGGTTGATAGACAGTATTGGATATTAAATTTTCAATATTGCTGTACTTTAAGAAGGGAAAAATATGGTTTATCATATTTTTTTTCCCCAAAATATTTTGCAACCGTAAATGATTATTGTAAAATTTTCGTTAATAAGAAAATATACTGTTTATTAAATCATGATTCATTAAACGATATGAGGTTGCATCGAAAATTTTTTTCCGCCTATTATACTTTTTATTTTATTTTTTTATTTTTTAAACAATTTATTTAAACAAGATCGTCAAAAAGTTATTAAAAGTTATTAATTTATTAAAAGCGATAGAAATTATCGAATAATCCAAAATAATCCAAAATTATAAAATAAAAAATTTGGATTAGATATATTGTACGTTAAATTTAAAAATATTATTGTCCTTTTCTTTTTTAACATATAAAATGAATTTAATTACTCTTTTAAATTGGAATGAAAAAAAATTCAAATTCAAGAATTGAAGCCGCAAAAAACGCTTTATACGTGATTTTGCAATATGCGAAAAAATTATTGTCGAAGTTATGCATACAACAAGTTTTCAAATCGATAGAAAATAAAATGACGGTCTATGTAGAGTAAAAAATGGATTTCTATTTTATCAATACTTTTATAGTGGAATTGAGAACAATCTAAAATACTTTTAAAGGGGGAATTTCTGCATTTTATTATATTGCTTTTACACTGCCATGTTCTCATCTACATTTCAAGATTCTACATGGACGTGGCTTTTATGCTAAGAAAACAATTCCGATGGAAACTAACCATTGTTGCACCCACTGTGGCACAGAATTTTTTCAGATTTTTATAATATTTTATATTCTTAAAATCTACATTTATTTAATAATATTTTATTTATGTTTTATTAATAAATAATATTTTATTTATAATTTTAAATTCTTAGGATATCAAAATATTATTATAAACAATAAATATTTCATAAAAATAAAAGTATCTATTAGATAATATATCCTGAAACTCGATTAAACTCAATTAAAATTAGGAAAATTTTGAATAGTTCCGCTATAGTTCCAAAGATAGTGATCTTCTGTCAACGAGTGAACGATCATTGGAAGTACAAAATCTTTTCAAAACGATCTTTCATTTATCTCGATACGACTTCCGGAATATCATCGTCTAAATAAAGGTAATTTTTAAATAAATTATCCTAACCATAAATCCTATTAAATCCTAAAAATGGTATTAAAATTAAGAGAACTTTGAACCGCTATAGCTCTAAAGATAGTGGCTTTCTGTCAATGAGTGAACGATTGTTAGAAGCACAAAATCTTGCTTTTTAAAACACTCTTTCATTTATCTCGATACGACTTCCAGTTCCCAAGATATCGTCGTGTAAAGAAAAAGGTGGTTTTTAATCGTTTACTATTTTCGTCCTTGTTTCTTAGTCAGATCTTTCGTTCACATCTTGTTCTCTCTTGACCTATCCTAAAGATAAATTGCAGACGACATTCCTGGAAAAATATAGTATGCATTTCTAAGATAAAAATGTAAGTCAATGGGTCTTTTAGCCCATTGATAAAATTCTGCTACGTCTTGCAAGCACTTTGAATCCTTATATCTTAACAATTGTATGAGATATCAGGATAAAACAAAAAAGAACTTTTTGGTATAATTTCTTTTATATTTTATATTTTAGACATATTTTGGAAACAAAATTTTTAATAATTTCTTAAATTTTTTATATGAAAAACAAGATAGGTATGTACAATTAAAATTGTAATAACGCTAACAGAAGTTTAAATATAATAAAATTTATATTCTATTGTTACAAAGATGATATTTACTTGATTTTGTTGAAGGAAGAATATTTTAATTTCATAATTTATCTTTTTTCACGGTATTGAATTTATTTTTAACTTGTTCTGTTACATCAAAGGAAAAATATTTTGTAAAAATATCTGATTCTCCATATATTTTTTCTCCGTGATATATCCTCAGGAAATAGAAGCATTCTATAGTAATCATCGTTCGCGATGAGAATATCAAGCAAGCAGTACAGAAGATGACATCAATGTACATCAATTGAGATAACAAATATAGATATAGTACGAATCTATTCACCGGAACAAGTTTTCATGATTTTTTATGAAGAAAAAGAAAAGGAAATCTCTTATTTTTTGTAATATTAATATTTTTCACAATGCACTCGTTTAATTTATCGATAAATGTACCGTTGTCCTTTTAAGATAATTATATTCTCCATTTGGCATTATTCTTCTGATGTTATAAATATTATTTGCATTTATTATTGAAATACAATAAAATCTTATCGATAAAAATGATAATGTTTATGTTAAAAGTTTTAAAATATCGAATAATGTAAAATTGAAATTTTATTTTCAGATTTATAATATTTGAAGACAAATTAAATCGAAAGACAATCGAGGACAGAGAAATAATTTAAACGTAGAAATTATTTTTAAAAAAAGATGATGAATACGATGAAGTGGATATTGAAGAAGATATGGAGAGGAACAAGACATGGGACGAAGGAAAGTGATAAAGGGGATGAAATGAAAGATGACGTTAAAGGGGAGGAAATAAATGAACGTAATACAGATCTGAACATGGAAAATGATGATAAAGGAGAAGGAAAATGGAAAAAATGGTAAAGGAGAGAAGTGGAAAATGATAAGAAGAAAGGAAAAGTAACGAATGATTAACGAAAACGGAAAAGATGGGTCAAGGTCGAATAATGGAAGAAGATAATGTAGCATTTTTATACAATGGTAGATAACTATCGATTTCGAAGAAATAATATAGCTTTACACGTACTATTATATAATTCGATTCTTCGAAATCGATAGTTCACAGATAGTATTGTAATAAAAATTATTGTAACTATTCTAAACTATTGTAAATTATTATACTTCAAAATTTTGTATTACAATAAGTTTGTAACTATTGTAACTATTGTAAATTATTGTAATTATTATACTTCAAAATTTTGTATTACAATAATTTTGTAACTATTGTAAATATTGTAAATTATTGTAATTATTATAAACTATTGTAAATTATTGTATTCTATAACTTTATAATAAAAACTTTTTTCTATAAAATATAACATTTTTGAATTTTTCTTTTTAACACATGCCTTACATAAATATAAAATTTAATTTAATTGAAGAAAATTTAGTTAATAAATATGATTGAAATAGTTTTTATATAGTGATAGGATATTTATACCTTTAGAAGCTATTAGTTTTTTAAATACCTAAAACAAATTGCGAAACTTTACCCCTTTGCTTTTAGCATTTGATCACAGAAAGTTTTTAGGTACTGCATAATTGATAATTCATTTTCATAATGTTAGAACTTTAAAATAGTAATTTCGATAATTTAGAACTTTTGGAATAATTGAACGTATATATATGGATAATTTTTGTTAAACTATATTTCGAGAACAATTATTAGGAAAGTTAATTTATCCTAATTTTCCGAGTGTAATGTAAAAATATTATTTAACTTCGATAGATGTAGTGAATATTTTAAACTTAAATTATCAAAATTAAGAGATACATAACTTTATTTGACTAAAATATAAAGGATTTAAAATTTTAGTTTATTATTCGTTACTCTTTAAAGATTATTTTTTTAATAAAGTTATGCAACTTCAAAATTTAATAGGAGATAGTCTAATGATTTTAATTCTATATAAAATTGTATTATTATTCTATAATTTAATTCTATTTGGTATTAAAATTTCGTATGAGCTCACATAAGATTGATTGAATCTTATATAGAAGAAAGTTCTTTGATAATTCAGTCATGGAATCAATTAATAGATAGATTTCTCGGATAGTCCTCTTAATGAATAGTTTATCTATCTTGGTTCTCACTTACTAAAATGAGGATAATAAAATTAGTTCCAAAACGGAAATAGCTTTGCAAACCAATTACTATTTAGAGATAGGACATCCATTTAACATATTTTTAAATGAGCTTACAAAAATAAAATAATACCATCTTGAAAATTAATAAATATAAAAAAAAAAGAAAAAAAACAAACTTCACAATAAAAAATAAGTAAAGAGTAGGAAAAATGAATTCTTCCCAAAAATTTGAAAAATAAGAAGGTAAGTATAAAAATAAGAAGGTAAGTACAAGTATAGAAAGATAAATATAAAATAATAAGTCTAAAAAATTACAGAAAAAAAATAAAATCAGTTCAAATATTCTATCATTCTAATACAAACGAAAAACTACTTAAAAATTTACATCTTAATTTAAAATTCCTATTAGGCGAAAATAAATCCAAAAATGGCACATTAAAACTTGTGAAAAATTGTTCCCCTGTCAAATTCTTGCTAAAATTTCGACTTTTCATTAGGAGAATATAATTCTGGAAGAGGTGGCACGACAAAATTAATGAAAAATTGTATCCCAATCAATTTCTGGCTAAAATTTCGACTTTTCATTAGGAGAATATAATTCTGGAAGAGGTGGCACGATAAAATTGATGAAAAATTGTATCCCAATCAATTTCTGGCTAAAATTTCGACTTTTCATTAGGAGAATATAATTCTGGAGGAGGTGGCACGACAAAATTGATGAAAAATTGCTCCCCTGTCAATTTCTGGCTAAAATTTCGACTTTTCATTAGGAGAATATAATTCTGGAAGAGGTGGCACGACAAAATTAATGAAAAATTGTATCCCAATCAATTTCTGGCTAAAATTTCGACTTTTCATTAGGAGAATATAATTCTGGAAGAGGTGGCACGACAAAATTTCTGAAAAATTGTATCCCTATGAATTTCTGGCTAAAAATTCGACTTTTCATTAGGAGAATATAATTCTGGAGGAGGTGGCACGACAAAATTGATGAAAAATTGTATCCGTATCAATTTCTGGCTAAAATTTCGACTTTTTATTAGGAGAATATAATTCTAGAGGAGGTGGTACGACAAAATTAATGAAAAATTGTATCCGTATCAATTTCTGGCTAAAATTTCGACTTTTTATTAGGAGAATATAATTCAGGAGGAGGTGGCACGACAAAATTTCTGAAAAATTGTATCCCTATGAATTTCTGGCTAAAAATTCGACTTTTCATTAGGAGAATATAATTCTGGAGGAGGTGGCACGACAAAATTTCTGAAAAATTGTATCCCTATGAATTTCTGGCTAAAAATTCGACTTTTCATTAGGAGAATATAATTCTGGAAGAGGTGGCACGACGTAATTTCTGAAAGATTGTATCCTTATCAATTTCTGGCTAAAATTTCGACTTTTCATTAGGAGAATATAATTCAGGAAGAGGTGGCACGACAAAATTTCTGAAAAATTGTATCCCCATGAATTTCTGGCTAAAATTTCGACTTTTCATTAGGAGAATATAACTCTGGAAGAGGTGGCACGACAAAATTTCTGAAAAATTGTATCCCTATGAATTTCTGGCTAAAAATTCGACTTTTCATTAGGAGAATATAATTCTGGTAGAGGTGGCACGACAAAATTTATGAAAAATTGTATCCGTATCAATTTCTGGCTAAAATTTCGACTTTTCATTAGGAGAATATAATTCAGGAAGAGGTGGCACGACAAAATTTCTGAAAAATTGTATCCCCATGAATTTCTGGCTAAAATTTCGACTTTTCATTAGGAGAATATAATTCTGGAAGAGGTGGCACGACAAAATTAGTGAAAAATTGTATCCCAATCAATTTCTGGCTAAAATTTCGACTTTTCATTAGGAGAATATAATTCTGGAGGAGGTGGCACGACAAAATTGATGAAAAATTGTATCCCCATGAATTTCTGGCAAAAATTTCGACTTTTCATTAGGAGAATATAATTCTGGAAGAGGTGGCACGACAAAATTAATGAAAAATTGTATCCCAATCAATTTCTGGCTAAAATTTCGACTTTTCATTAGGAGAATATAATTCTGGAAGAGGTGGCACGACAAAATTTCTGAAAAATTGTATCCCTATGAATTTCTGGCTAAAATTTCGACTTTTCATTAGGAGAATATAATTCTGGAAGAGGTGGCACGACAAAATTAATGAAAAATTGTATCCCCATGAATTTCTGGCTAAAATTTCGACTTTTCATTAGGAGAATATAATTCTGGAAGAGGTGGCACGACAAAATTAATGAAAAATTGTATCCCAATCAATTTCTGGCTAAAATTTCGACTTTTCATTAGGAGAATATAATTCTGGAGGAGGTGGCACGACAAAATTGATGAAAAATTGTATCCGTATCAATTTCTGGCTAAAATTTCGACTTTTTATTAGGAGAATATAATTCTGGAAGAGGTGGCACGACAAAATTAATGAAAAATTGTATCCCAATCAATTTCTGGCTAAAATTTCGACTTTTCATTAGGAGAATATAATTCTGGAAGAGGTGGCACGACAAAATTAATGAAAAATTGTATCCCAATGAATTTCTGGCTAAAATTTCGACTTTTCATTAGGAGAATATAATTCTGGAAGAGGTGGCACGACAAAATTTCTGAAAAATTGTTCCCCTGTCAAATTCTTGCTAAAATTTCGACTTTTCATTAGGAGAATATAATTCTGGAGGAGGTGGCACGACACAATTAATGAAAAATTGTATCCCAATCAATTTCTGGCTAAAATTTCGACTTTTCATTAGGAGAATATAATTCTGGAGGAGAAGGCACGACAAAATTTCTGAAAAATTTTATCCCTATGAATTTCTGGCTAAAAATTCGACTTTTCATTAGGAGAATATAATTCTGGAGGAGGTGGCACGACAAAATTGATGAAAAATAGTATCCGTATCAATTTCTGGCTAAAATTTCGACTTTTCATTAGGAGAATATAATTCTGGAAGAGGTGGCACGACAAAATTAATGAAAAATTGTATCCCAATCAATTTCTGGCTAAAATTTCGACTTTTCATTAGGAGAATATAATTCTGGAAGAGGTGGCACGACAAAATTTCTGAAAAATTGTATCCCTATGAATTTCTGGCTAAAATTTCGACTTCTCATTAGGAGAATATAATTCAGGAAGAGGTGGCACGACAAAATTTCTGAAAAATTGTATCCCCATGAATTTCTGGCTAAAATTTCGACTTTTCATTAGGAGAATATAATTCTGGAAGAGGTGGCACGACAAAATTTATGAAAAATTGTATCCCAATCAATTTCTGGCTAAAATTTCGACTTTTCATTAGGAGAATATAATTCTGGAGGAGGTGGCACGACAAAATTGATGAAAAATTGCTCCCCTGTCAATTTCTGGCTAAAATTTCGACTTTTCATTAGGAGAATATAATTCTGGAAGAGGTGGCACGACAAAATTAATGAAAAATTGTATCCCAATCAATTTCTGGCTAAAATTTCGACTTTTCATTAGGAGAATATAATTCTGGAAGAGGTGGCACGACAAAATTAATGAAAAATTGTATCCCAATCAATTTCTGGCTAAAATTTCGACTTTTCATTAGGAGAATATAATTCTGGAGGAGAAGGCACGACAAAATTTTTAAAAAATTGTATCCCAATCAATTTCTGGCTAAAATTTCGACTTTTCATTAGGAGAATATAATTCTGGAAGAGGTGGCACGACAAAATTTCTGAAAAATTGTACCCCTGTCAAATTCTGGCTAAAATTTCGACTTTTCATTAGGAGAATATAATTCTGGAAGAGGTGGCACGACAAAATTTCTGAAAAATTGTATCCCAATCAATTTCTGGCTAAAATTTCGACTTTTCATTAGGAGAATATAATTCTGGAAGAGGTGGCACGACAAAATTAATGAAAAATTGTATCCTAATCAATTTCTTCCTAAAATTTCGACTTTTTATTAGGAGAATATAATTCTGGAGGAGGTGGCACGACAAAATTGATGAAAAATTGCTCCCCTGTCAAATTCTTGCTAAAATTTCGACTTTTCATTAGGAGAATATAATTCTGGAAGAGGTGGCACGACAAAATTAATGAAAAATTGTATCCCAATCAATTTCTGGCTAAAATTTCGACTTTTCATTAGGAGAATATAATTCTGGAAGAGGTGGCACGACAAAATTTATGAAAAATTGTTCCCCTGTCAAATTCTTGCTAAAATTAATATACTTACCTGTACTTACCTGAAATACTTACCTTCTTTCGCCATAACGTATATAGTTTTTTTTTTTTTTTTTTTACTGTTTCCTTATATCTAATATATACTTACCATTTATACTTACCTGTGTGAATGTCATTGCATGGGATACCCATTATAGCTTATCAGACCTTAGAAATCTGAGAACATATGTAAAAATAATATATATTATTCAGAAACATAAATTTTATATGAAAATTATAAAGGAGATATGCAAGAACATAAAAAATATATTAATTATATACGTACAAATATTTTATGTGTGACAGATGAAAATAATATAAGATGAGAAATAATGAAATATGGTTAAAAATAATTATTATACATATTTAGAAATTTATTAAATGTTTCATTGATTGACTACATAATGTATTGAATTTTTATTGTACATGTATATATAAAGTTAATATTAAATATATAGATATATATAAGGTTTCGCAATTATGTATTTGTTTATTAGAGTTTTAATATATTATACTTCCATCATTATGAATAGATTTTTCCATTAGAACATTTATTAATATCTTCAATTAATGGTGTTATTCTCTATTTACATAATGTATTGTTTTCTATGAATTTCTATTATAAGTATATTTAGTTTACAATTAGAAATTAGTGAAATGAATCTTTTTATTGCTGTATTACTTATTAGACTACGGATTTTTATGCAAATGCATATGAATTATATAATATCTTTTGCATAAGCGACTGCAGATTTTAAACTATTGTAATATGTTTTGGATTTTGTCTTTTAATTTATTAAAAATCGATTAAAATATCTTTGAGCAAAATTTTCTTGACTTGAGTTTGAAGCTTGATAAAATCGTTTTACAATTTTGAACGGCTATAATTCCATATCTAATTTCCGATCAACGAATGACCAATCGTGAGAAGTATGGAACTTTGCTCTTTAAAAACACTTTTGATTTATATCGACACGACTTCCGGTTTCCTAGAGACCATCGTCTAAAGAAAAGATAGAATTTTTAATTATTCATCATATAAACGATTATATCCGATATAAATTAAGAAAACTTTGAATCGTTATCTCAACTTCAAGTCGACAAATGAACGATTATTGGAAATGCGAAATCTTTCCTTTAAAATGCCGTTTTATTCGTTTCGTACGATTCTCGGTTTTCGAGATTTCCTTGTGTAAAGAGAAGTGTAACTTTTATTATTACATAAAATTATTCTTATCGCGTAATTTTATTACTATTTCTGCTCTCATTGCTTATTCGAATCTCTCGCTCGCGCTTTATCTCACTGACCTATCCTAAAGTCTAGACAAGTAACAGACGCGATTCCTGGAAAAGGTAATATGCATTTCCAAGAAATAAAGTAGGTCAATGGATCCATTCATGAATTATGCACAATCTTAAGTATACAAAGGAAAATACTAGCTCTTATATCTTGGTGATCGATTGAGATATCGAGATGAATCAAAAAATGATTTTAAGGATTACATCCATATTCTAAATGATATATAATGATATATATATATACATATATGATATAATGCTAATTGAATTTTTGTTTGAACACGTTTTAGCTCTATAAAAATCCGCAATCTAATTTATTACTATCACAGTTAGACAAAACCTTCGGTTTCTCGAAATGATAATTTGATGAAATTACAAAAGTTTATGTAGATGAAAGGAGCATTTGTTAAAATACGATAAATGTATCAGTAAACACAGTTTATTTCGATTATATATTTTTTTCATCAATTTCAATATTATTTCAATATTAAAATTGCATTTGATTGCACGTAATTCCGGAGAAATATTACAGAAGATATATATATTTTTAATTTTAAAATCATTTTGACATCAATATAATTAATTAAGTAAATAATAAAAGATAAACATAACACCAGAATATAACAGAATATAACGTTGTCGCTTAATTTATTGCAAAATGTCAGATTTAATATCAACTCGAACCGTAGACCTCGAACTAAAAACGGTTATAACGTAATAAATGCTTTTTAATGAAGTTATAATAAGCGTGCATGATTTTTGAATAAGTAAAAAAATATATATATATAAATTTAAATTAAATAATAAAAGCATTAAAACATGAAGCGTGCGAGTTACTGAAAAAAAAAAGTTATCGATAAGAAAAGTTTAATTAAGTTTGATACGTCAAATTGTACGAGATATTACGTGTATTAATTACACGTTACATATAAATTAGATATATATCGCATAAAAGTTTTTTATAAATATATATGAAATAATGAAAATAAAAAATTGGATACATGAATTTTTAACCTAATTTTTAATCTAATCGGTGAGAATAATTAAACAGAAAAACCAGGATAAAACATATTTTGATCGTAACGACAGAAGAAGCGACAAGAAAATATGAAAAATGCAGACTTTTACTCGATATAATCGATAATTTTTTTGAAGAACAGAATGCATCTAAAGGAAAATGTATTTCAACGAAAAAAACTGTGTTTACTGATTACTAATTAACGATATGTTTTTCATTTCAAGTTTTTTTTTATATATTATTTAATCTTCCATCATTGAAAAGTTTATAATTTTTACAAAATTATACAATAAATAAGGATAGCTTAATTACTCGTTTGATTAAACCTTAATCTATTATCCTCAGATATTTTTATTTTTTTTCTACAATTCGTCGATGAATTTTTAATGACAAATATTTTTTTTTTCGATTAATTATTCATTGTTTATTATTTATTCCTTAGCAATTAAATGTTTCTTACATCTTTTAAGATTAAGTCAACAAGTTTCATTTTCTAAATCGTGGCAGAAAAAAATTAAGCAAATGGATTATTATTGCAATTATAATAACAAATGTATTTATGAAACTTATACGTATAAAAACATTTAACAAATCGCTGGAATTTTTTAACACTTTGAGTCACATTTTTTTTATATTAATCTCATTCTCAAATATCATTAATTCTCGATATCTTCTAATATCTCTAACAAATAAATATCTTGATATCTCTCTAAATAAATAATGTAACAATATTTTATCGACCATTTTTTTATCTCACATTGTCTTGGAACGATTTAATAAATTGTTATGTATCTTGAATCAGATCTATCTTTGATGAAATGACTCAAGTGACACGATAATGGAAAACATGGTGGAAAGAAAATTGTTAAGATCGAACTTGCTAAAAGCTATATCGAAACCTATTTTCCTGTCTGAATTGCATTTTTTTACAAGCTTCTTTAAATTAAAAAAAGAAGACCTTCTTCGGCTTCAATCAATTTTACATTTTATAATCGCATTTTACGTAATATAATTCTAAACTGAAATTGATTTTAATCATTTCATATTGATCATATTGAAAATTATATATATTAGTTATAAAATTATATATATTAGTATAACATGTACAGTGAATACATAAATATTTAACTACACGACATATATAAATTTTGCATAATTAATTCGCACACATAATTGTTGAACCAATTATTTATAGAAAAAGTAGCAATTTTGTTAAATTTCATAAATGCACAAAAACATATTTATATAATAATTACGATTGATTGCTTTGGTCGATTGTGATTACTTTATTGGACGGAAACTTCTTATGCGTTACGTTTTTTTATATTATTATTATAATATATTATATGAACATGATCAATTTTCTCTTAGTAAATAAATTAATCTCTTAATAATTTAAAAACATTTTCAGACTAGCTGGAAAATATTTTTCGTAATAATAACGTAGAAATTTTTCTATTAAAATGCATATTTATACTCTAGTGAAGCTCTAAAAAGAAAGAAAAAAAAAAAAAAAAAAATAAAAGAACATTAAAACACATCATAAAAAAGAGAAAATATGCATATATTAGTTCTTTATCCGTCGTATTGTATTTTGTTTCATATTATACGATGAAATTATATAAAATAGATAAATATTGCATTACGTATATAAATATTACGTATCGAATAAACATTCCCTCGTTATCGAAATTATTTATCTCTCGAAAAACATGTTCAATTGCAAATAAATTTACCCCTCGTCGAAAAAAACTATAGTTTTATAAACGAAAAAAAAAAAAAAGATTTAAAAAAAATATTTTAAATCTCCATGAATAATGCTTTTTTTCATACGAAAAAAAAAAAAGAATTAAAAGAAAATCACTGACGATGATAAATTGCATTTTTCATAATCGCAAAAAAAAAAAAAAAAAAAAAAAAAAATTCTTTCATTTTTTCTACCAAGACTCAAAGGGTTAAAAATGATATACCGATTTACCCCCGAAAAAAAAGAAAAAAAAAATGTTCTTCAATTATATTATTATCTTGCTTTATTGAAAACCACATCGTCAAACTTGGAACGACGAGACTTACAATTTAATTACAAGATCGGGCCGCCATCAGTCGTAAAGGAAATTAAGATTGTCCGCGCAGGATGATCGCGACGAGGAAAGACGGTGCAGATCGTTAACAGAGAGGCATTTCCCTCCAGAATAGAAAGGAACTCTGTCCGTGGATGGACGCCAAGATATCTTTAAGAAGAAATCGTCCTGCTCGTTACCGGTATGGAACAAAGAAACGTTTGGTCTCGTATTCTCAGTGAAACACACGTTCTGCCTATACTAGACGCGGTCCTCCTCCTCCAACAGCCGTACTACTTCTGGAAACAAAGTAGTTTTCCTTTGATCATCGAGAGTAATAGTAATATCTGTACAATTAATGCAATTAAAGAAGTTATTTGATCAACCGAACTTCTTTCGGGGACACTTTTATCTTCTCGACTCTTGTACAAATTGACAAGAATTCTAAAGAACAATAGAGACAAAATATCTCTAACTAATTATAAGGAAAATGAAAATTTATGTTCATCTCGTATCGTATCTATTTATTGAATAAAATGATTTATATATGTATATATTCTATTTATTAATCGATATCAATGGCGTTAAAATTAGTGGAAATATTTGAATAACTGAACGAGATTACGCGATTCGATGCAATTTCGAGCTAATGAAAATTGTATCGAAATCGATCGAATTTCGATTCATTTACACGTTCCTTTCATCCCTTTTATTGCTTTGCTTCCGTTTCCAGTGGGCTTTCAACGCGAATATCATCGAGCAACCATTTCTTTTTTTTTCTTTTTCTTTTTCCTCAACGAGATATCAATCAAGACAAGATTACATTACCTGATCTGGTGGCGAGGGAAGCTTTCCCAAGATAAACTGCCGATTCGTTCCCGCTTAGCTCGCTGTTATTCCCCGCTTGGGCGGCATTTCTGGTCGACGCCATCGCGATATCGCTGTTTCTGCACCCTACTCTGTAAAATGTCGGAACGGGAATTCTCGTATGAAAAGAATCTTGGAATAAAAAATTCCTCTAGATTTTTCCATCTTACGATCGAAAATCGAATTCGAAACGCGATTGGATTTGGACATTTCGTTCGAAACATCGGATTGAACTGAAGGGCATATCTCGTTGCAATCGCGCGTTTCGATTATTTCGATAAACACGCTTTGTCTTTGAATTTTAATCGGTGTACTTACGTATTGTTTAACGTTTTCAGGGAACAAACAAAATCGTTTCATTTATTCGTCCATTATGTAATATACGTTTGATCAACGATCGACTTTTGCTCGTTATTTGATTCCATCGTCCGTCCATTTGCTCGTACGTTTGAACTCGCAAACTTTGTGCATCGAATATTTTTTCTACATCGACGGAAGCGTTAAGAGTAATAATGCTGCGCGAAAAATTGGCCTCTCGGCCAAAGGGTGGCTCGCAACACCCCTTCGCAATTTCACAGTGGAAAGTACATATCGCGCTCGATACTTCTCAATTTTTTTTCTCTTTCTCTCTTTTTTTCCGAACGAACCGCGATCCCCTCCTTCTCGAACAACGGAGCAAACCAAGATTGGGAAAAAATTGAAGCGAGATATAGAGGAGAGTAAACAAGACGTCCAAGAGTCGATTAAAGAGAGAGAAAGAAAAAGAAGTGACTCCGTCTAAAAAAAAAAAAAAATATAATTCGCGACGTTCGATACCTCTCGTCTCGATTAAATCACTCTTGTCCACGTTTAAGGGAGAGCGGGTTAAAGTGAAGCGTTTACCTCCAGCAACGGTGACAATCGAAAAGGCCAAGGAACGCTTGACGAAACTTTCTGTTCATGAAGCAATACGTGATCGGATTGCAGCAACTCGACACGTAGGCAAGTAATTGTACCAGGCTGATCCCCGTGCTGCCGACGGTCGAATACACGAAATCTGGCGCGAAAAGATACCAGGTATTGATCACGTGCAACGGTGCCCAGCAGACGAAAAATTCCAGCACGATCACGAACAGCATCCTTATCACCTGGGAACAACAAACAGGAGATGGAATATTTCGAGGCGGTCTCGTTACGAGAGACGGTCTGTCATTATTTATCAGAAAGATAAAGGAATGACGAGGAATGATGGGATCAGCTATAACGTAAGACTGGGTAAAATACTGGGCGTACGGAAATTCGATTTTAATTACGCATCCCTTTGACGAATACGATACGTCTATTAAAAAACAGATACGGGATTTTCCGTATGGCAATATCAAATTCTTTAAAGATAATTTAAAGATACGAATTTTCTTTTTTACCTCTTTTTTACCTTTTTTTTCTTAAAGAAAGTAAAGTAAGATTACTCTATTTTCTCGTGCCGCGTTAGAGACAAGGATCACTCTTTTTCGGGATTAAAAAAAAAAAGGAAAGGAAAGAAAGTAAGACTTTGAGAAGACTCGAAGAAATAAATTACAAAATTAGTTTGTCTTTGAAAAATTAAGTTAAGGAAACGTTAAAAGACAAAAGGGATTAAAATAAGAAGGAGTCATTTCGAGGTGGAATAAAAAATTTAAGGAAAAAAAAAAAGAAAGGAAAGAAAAAAAAGTTTTCACGATATTGCAACTTCTGCGATAAGAAGGTAAGGACCGATCATAAGAAATATGAAAAGTTTTGAGTTTAAAGTGATGTTAAACATCAAATAGAAATATCCTAAATTGCTTCCAAGAAAACTTATATCTATCATAAAATATAATTGGTTCAAGGAAAGGGGAGGGGGGGAAACGAAAAACCTAGAAATCTCGTTAATAACACGGCAATAAATTCGATATAAAATTGAAAAGGAAAAGAAGGAAAAGAAGAAAAAGAAAAAAGAGGAATTAATTTGAAAGAAAATTAATATTGTGCTGGATCATGAGAATTTATCGGTTGACATCTTTGTCTGAAGATTTTAATCGAGCCTGATACACGTCACAATGTTCGAGATGCCGCGAGTAAAATGGATGTGCATTATACAACAGCCTTCTGTCACTCACAAGGAAAACCAAGAAGTTAGATAAATGGATTTTCCACGGATCGAACGTATATCGAGAAGTAGGATTAAAGATGTGCATGTACACGAAAATCCTTTCTCGTGAAATCATTTTTGAACTCAAAATTGAGAAAAATCCATTTTATATTTATATTACGAAGTTATAATTTGTAACGATGAGACTAGTCACTTAATATTAACCGACTAGAAAGAAATATGAAATAATTTTCGTATTTCTTTAATACGAGTTCTGAGAGAAGCCATTAGAATTTAATCCAGGAATTTTAATAAAATTTAACGTTCCAGATTCATCCAAAATACTTAAAAAATGTACTAAGATTAATATTAATATTTCTTGATTTATAAGTAATAGAAGAAAATTTGATGGAAGATTTATTCAGATATGAGAGAGTTTGAGGTGCAAAAATTAATCAAAATAATATGATAAAAATTAATTTTAGAATTCTAGATTTATCTAAAATATCTAAAATCTATTATTTCGCAAAAAAAAAAAATATTAAATATTCATTTTTGGAGGATAAGGATCCAAGCAATCCTTTTTTTTTTTTAAGAATTAATTCTAGATTTATTTAATTTTACTTACTTTTTTCTTGGCTTCGATACTTTTGCCCATGTAATTACTTCGTATAATGTGTTGCCTATTGAATGGACAGCCCGAATCTTGTTGCTCCTCGTTGGAGGAATCTTTCGTATCCCTCGAAACACAATTATTTCCATTGCTACGAACCTGCACTCTCGATTCATTGGAAAAATCCGATCCTTTTAATTTTCCACCGAATACACTGGATACTTTCATTCTCGGAACGCGTATCTTTATGAAAAGATTAAAAAAAGATTTGATTTAATTTTCGAAAATCTAGATCACAATTTTTGATAGATGAAATTTTTTAAAATGTATCTCCAAAAAGAGTTCACCCTTTTCATTTCTATCGAGGAAAATGGAATATGTAAAATGAAATAAATGAAATACGAATTTTATCATTGAAACGATTTAAAATCCTCCAAATTTCACGATTTTATGGGCTGTTCTTGAAAGTGCTATTCGTTACTTCGTAAATACGATCGAAAATATTGTACCAAAAAAAATTGTTTGCGATACAATTCGTATTTTATTTACGGCAAAATTAAAAAAGGAAAAACGGAAAAATTTGCGTAATATACGGAAATTAGATTAAAAAATAATAATAATAATAATAAAGAAAGAAAGAAAGAAAAGGGAAAAATAAAAACATTTTTAATAAACGGTTAAATGGTTTTTTCAATTTATTTTTAACCTAATCAAAAGGGCATTTTATTTTTCTATGATATTTTTGCGCGTATTTTAATAAAGAGGATAAAGTTGAAATCCGAACGTGAACAGTCAATAAAATATCGTATTTTCGTTACAAAAAAAAAAAAGGACTTTGAAAATAACGAACGAATAAAACAGGGATGAATAAAAATTTCTCCCTATAAGAAAATACGGAGTCAAAGATTAAATCGATTTATGTGGCAGACGAGAACTAATATTGATGCAAATTGGCCGTCGAGCTTTTAGATACATATGTGCTCATATGTGCGTGTATATGTGTGTATGTGTGAACATATCGATATTTAGAAAAATATGGCCAAGTGAGGAAAACAGTTGAATTTTATATTTGAGATTGAGGATAATCTATTAAAACAATTGAAATTTTCTGCAAAGTATTGAAAAAAAATCTCATTTCAATAAATATATAATAATTCTAACTTCTCTAAGATCGTAAAGATATCTTTTTATGGAAAGTAGATATGAAAAAATGTACCAAAAGTGTAATTATTATTTGTCGAGAAATCGGTAAGTCGATGGATCTTTAGAATTTCTTTTTTATTTTTTTTTTTTCCTTCCCCTTTACAACGAACGAATTTATGGATTTTTATGAAAACTGGTATGCGCTTAGATACAGCGCGATCCTTCATCCTTTTCTTAGCACCGTTGATGGAACACTTTTGGATATTTCATTTTTCAATCTTACGAAACGGATGCACGCAATATTTTATCACGTTTAGCGGCTTCTCTTATTCCGATGGCCGCACGTGTTTCAACGGCATCAAACATTCCATCTATTGCAAAAAATGTAATATAAGATCGGCGAGGAAAGCGTGAAAAATTGTGCTAATTTAATTTAAAGATTGGTCAATCCAATCTTTTCGAACGAACGAAAAGATTGGTATTTTTTTTTTATTATTATTGTTTTAAGAGAATTATGTTCCTGGAACAATTTTTACTTTCATATCGTTCGGAAAATTGAGAAAAATTGAAGCATGGAGAAAAACTTTTTAACGAATTTCATGTAAAAAGTTCGACATTTTTCAAAATTGCGAAACAATGAAGTTTATTCAGATAGATACCATCGTAATACGATTTTTTCAAAAAATATTAAAATATCCTGGCTACCTTAAAGAATGTTTAATAACAATTTCACAATTATTCACAATTACACACCATTAATTTCTCTCACTTTATAAAATCGTATTGTTATTTATAATCTATTCGCGAGGTATAATTTAATGAGTTAATCATTCAAAAGTTTTCCATAATATTAATTAATACATCTCTGATACCCGCAGGTGAACGCGAAGAATAAAATAAAAAAAAAAAATTAACGTCAGAATAAAAGGAAAAAAACAAGCACGCGATCTTTCATATTTACTTTACTTATTCGAAAAGTTTAAAAATTCGCGGAAAAATTACGAAATAAAAAAAAAAAAGAAGAAGCAAATAACGAAACATCCCATTAATCAAAACTCTCACTCCCATTATCTTTCTCACTTTCAACCTTTCAAAGAGAAAAAAAAATATCATAAAGATATAATAATCCCGGAGGGGGGATTGGACTCGATATCTTATCGACTTAACAAAGATTCAAAAATTGGATCTCGCTCTATAGACATCCGCTTTTCCACGGATCGACCGGCCGAAATGTCGTGTTTCACGTGTGTAAACGTGATTAAATAGATGTCGTGCGACCCCTCGCCCAGTAAAAAATCTGACGACCCACTTTCTCAGATGCCCCTGCCCACGATATTCGGTCGCCACCTTTCTCACCCTAGACGCCACTCCCTGAGGAGAGCCATGGTAGTATCCGTGGGAGGACGAGGGAAATCCTCGCCTTAATCTCGAGGATGCGCCGCAAGCATTGAGAACGACCGTGGTGTTCGCCCCTCCATCACCTTTGTCATACGTGGAATTCTTCGCCGTCGCCCTCGCCGATTCTATCCTCTCAACTGTAATTCGAGCGCTCCGTTATTTGGATAAAGATTGAGAAGAGCGAGAAGCAATGGTTAATGGTTCTTTTTTTTCTTTTTTCTTTTCTTGTTTTATTGGATCGTTGCATCACGCTTGATTTGCTCGTTCTTTTCTTTCTTGTCTTTAATTCCGCGCGTTATTCTGGATGGATTCGAGTTTGTTTGCTCGACTTAAAATGTGTTTGCAAAGAAATATTTGCGACCATTGGAATCTCTACTCTCTTTCAGAAGTATTTACGAACTATTTTTTTATCGTTCGAAATATCAATCACGAGAGAAATATTTCGAAATAGCCTTTGAAATTTAACGAATTCTCTTTTCTATAATTCGAAATATTTTCGAATATGTCGAATCGTTCCATCTTTTTTTTTTTCTCGATTTTTGATCACACTCGAGTTAATTAAAGATTAAACACTTACGACGTTGCTGACAATTGGACGACTGACGAATTTCCTGCCGTAATCCTCTCCAAAGTTTCACTGCGATCAAAGAATAAGCCAGACTCATCACGATTAAGGGAACTAAAAGCAGGGTCCCGTCTAAGAAAAGATTATAAGCTCGCTCGGCGCCAACGCTCGGCCATTCCTCTCGGCACTTTTGTCTTCCTGTAAATGCACGCTATTCAACTTCCTATAAATTTTCACGAATCCTCGAGACAACCTCGAGGTCGAATATACGAGAAATTCGTTGGAACGTGTGAATTTCAAAGGAAGAATTGCGATCGGATTGAAAAAAAAGAAAAAAGAAAGAAATATCTTTCCTTAGTGTCAAACTTCGATTCGAATATCTATTTCTTCTCTAATCGTTGGGTGCAAAAATATTTCGGATTCTTTTTAAATAAAACACTCGATTGGATTCTATGTTCTTTTTTTTTATAGGTGTTTTATAAATTTCATCCAATCTTTCTCAAAAATTAGAACGTGTTTTGTAAATCACGATATTGGCAAAGAAATTCTTATTTTTCTAAAAAAGACTATACTAACGAGTTAAGACTGAGTTAACAAATTAATCGTTAAAAGTGTCGTTTAAAAAATTAATTTAAAAAATTTTAAAAATCCATTACCATCGCGTATACTTTTTAATCGCGAAACAACAAGAATTGGCGCATTCCACGTAAGACTGGCTGTCCAAACCACGGCAATCATTTTATAAGCATGGAACTGTGTTTGCCATCTTCTCGACTTCAGTGGCCTGCAGATGGCAAAGTAACGCTCCAAAGAGATGGCGACCAGTGTCCATACGCCGACAGACACCGACACGGCTGAAAAGAAGAAGAGATGAAAATATTACTCTCGAATATTATCTTCAAATGAATTTTTATTAAATTCACTCACCAAAAAGAAGGACACTTGTAATATTAAAAATAAACGATCTGAAATCTTTATCGAATATTACTTGAAATATTATCGATATTCTCTGTGGATGAAAGATATACTACGTATAAAAGACATAATTTATATCTTGATTGTCGATAAACGTCAAATTATTCTCTCGATAAACACAGCATAGATAATTTAATCCCCCTTGGATACATTAATTCTCTCGTTTCATATCTTTCATAATTCCTGTCATTAACTATATGTAATTATATCTATAAAATCGTTCTCTATTGTGCGCCGAGTATGAATACGAAATCTTGGCTACTGATAATATTCAATCGCCGATATAGAATCAATATTTTCCCTATAACAATAGTTTATCTTTGAGGACAATTAATAATTAATTCTCGCTCGTGTGAATGGAATAAAATATAAATAATTAGGGAGGATCGATTGTTCGCATAAAGATCGTATTTCTCTTTTCCTTTTTTTCTTATTATTTATTAATAAGAAATGATTCCATAGAAAGGACGATCCAGTGATGAACGAAATAAATAAATAAAATGATTAAATTAGAGAAATTTATTTCGCAGCAACGTCGTCTACTATTTTAATTGTACCACCATCCATTTTATTTGGTTGTGCAACTTCAACGTGAATTAACGATTCTTCTCGGAGGAATATGGAAACTAGTTTCTTCCTCAAATTGGGGCATTAATCTCCATTACCAACTGTGTTCTTAGCATAAGTTTTTACAAAGAGTAAAGTATGCACACAGTTGGGATCAACCGTGAAATGCAAACGAAAACGATACGAAAAGTTTTAAGGCGGTGAATATTTTTTCAGAAATTCAAATTTATTCGAAACAAAATGATTTCTTGCTTTTCGCATTTATGAATGTGGATTTATATGAAAACGTATTCGAGATACAGTTCGAGATCCAATTTTCTGCCAATAAATTTAATATCATCTCGAAACGTATGATTCAACATAATCGTAATCCTAATATCTGGGGAAATCGTGCGTGCTCGTTTTTTTTATGAGCGTGATAAAATTGTATTTAATACCCAAGTAAACGTAGGATTAAATTTAAACAAGCTTATTCATTGTTGATTTTAATTATCCCATTCGTATTCTGTATTAAGAAACGTTCTTCTTAATTAACGATTAATCAGATTTTAGATTACAATTTGAATTTATAATTTAATACAAGTGGATAAATATATGTGTATCATTGTATAATTAATGTCAACTTCGATCTGTCGTGATTATTATGTAAATAAATATTAAATATTCACTATTTCTATTTTATAAAAGTTATAAAGATAAATGCAAATAAGATATTTCTATTTGCTTTTATTCACGTTCAATTTAACTTTTCAATAATGGAAATCTTTCAAACGCACATTTCACAGAGTGTGCATATTATTTTCCGTGCGATGAAATTCAATGTAAAAAGTATCAAGTCCGAGAAGAACTTCGCGATTCTTCAAAATCATTGAATCGATGCAATCGATGAGTCTATATTCTACTATTCAAATATTTTAATGTACAAGATAAACATTTAACAAATATTTTATATATTTGTGAATTTTAAATATTTAAAACGAGTCGCAATTTTAATTAATTTCATATCAAAGAAAGAAGATTTTTGTTTATGTTTAAAGAATAGAAGTTTTGTTTAATTAATTAGAAAGTTTATAAAACGAAAAAAAATACTTTAAGAATTTGGAAAGAAAAATTATCAGTTTGAGAGCCAAGAGACGAGGAAAAAGTGTATTAGAAAGCAGTAACAAAAGTCGAACATGCGCATTCTTTGAGATCGAAATATATGTATAAAACATTCGATAAATTTTTATTAAAAACTTTTTCAATCATCATGGTTAGAGATTCGCGTTACGATTTTTTACAATTTAAAATGTTTTAAAAAAGATTTTTAAGCAACAGTATTATAAATAGATAAATGTATTACAACAAACTTTACGAAAAACGTAATTTTTATAATGCGAAATATTTTAATACTTTTATTTTTGGGTTCGAATTTATCTAAATAAATGCAGAAAAGAAAAATTCATGTGGTTGCCATGAAAAATATTCCGTACTCGAGTTTTTTGCAGTACAAGAGTTTCGTGGTTCGTTGCACAATTGCTTCAAGCTTTTAGAATTAATGATAGTGTTCGCAGAAGCGAGATTTCATTTGAACAAAGGAGGGGGAAAAAAAATACTTCCCCATTGCTTCGCACATAAGATATCTTTCGAGAAGATTAATTATCTCTAACTTTAATTAATTAAATGATAGTTGAGTGAATTATTTCGAAGTTAGAGTTTGCAATTTTGATGAGCCAACAATGATACTTATGCAAATTTCTATCATTCTGTCGCTATTTACTAAACAGTGATTAAAATAAGATATAAATAAATATGTGAAACGATAGAATCGTTAAAATAATAATATTAAAATAATTCATAGTTACGTTTTTATTTTACCGTTATGAAAAGAGTATCAACATCTGACGAGATACCAGAAATTATCATTCATATGATTAAGAAATCCTATTAAATCCAAAATTCCATTAAAATTCCTTTTATATTCGTTTGAATCGTGGTTACTTTATTCTCACCACGACTATTTTATCCTATTGTTTGACCCTAACTTTCCTATTCCACTTGGCTGACCACGACAGTCTCTTGTTCTATTTGTCTACCCTATTCTACTTGTCCAGTCATGCTGTTTTATAATCTCAAATGGAAGAGGTCGAGTAGAATGAACCAGCTGTGGTCAAACAAATAAATTCTTAAGAAAAAAGAAAACATTTAAATAAATTAAAATAGATTTAGAAATCTGAATATTTTATCTTCCACATATAATATTATATTACTTTCTATAAATTAAAATATTTCATTCCGTTATTATTAAATTTTAACGCGAAATTTCATTATAATTATTATTTCCACGTTATTTGTTGCCCAAAAAAAAAAAAATTCAAAAGTATACGCGGCCTCGATATTTTCACACAGAACATAAAAATATTATAGTTGTATCGTTCTGTTGTGACGATTCGATGGTTCATGATGCATCAGTTTACTAAAAACGAAAAATATATAAAAATATACGCTTGAAAACGCGAAAGATTTTCTTTCTTTACACGTAAATAATACAGGTCATTCTCGATCACTTCGGAACTTTGTTAGTTTTCTATAGGTATTCGATTACAAAACGTATTTCACTAGCGGTAGGTGATCTCGTTCCTGTTGCACTTTCCGTCTGGCTTTTCCCCAAATAGTCGTTTTCTCTTTTACCGGTTCATAAAAATTGTTCGTGTCCCGCGCTAAAAATCGATCTCTCAACACTCGTTAAACGACGCCGGAAAATAAAACCTTTTTTCCCTTCTCTTGAAAAATTATATTTTACGAAAGGAAATTCAAAAGATAAACAACTTCGATACAATTTCGATTTCGATTTATCAATTCGCGTTAATTATTAATTATTATTATTAACTATTATTATTATTATTATTATTATTAATTATTATCGATTTATCCACAAGTTGATAAATAAAAAAGGAAAACTTTAATTTAAGCTACTAATATATTCTGAGACGAAGTTTGGGAAACAACAGTTCGGAAACAATGATAATTTCTATTCAAGTACACGCAGCACGCCTCAACAATCTTGCCTCGCCTTGCGTTTAATTCTAAGTTAAAGGTGACCACCTAAGCAATATAAGCTTCATAGCTTAAGTCAAGGATAAAGAGCGACATTTGCGTGAAAAAATTTCTGAATATTTAAAGTAAGTATCGATAATGATATCTATAAAAAGATAAAAATTTCTAGTTCTAGTTTAAATAATAACAATAAAAGATGAAAAGTGTACATCAGGAATGGACAAGGAAAAAGGATTATATTTTTTGTTATAGTATATATATGTGTGTGTGTGTGTTTCATACTCATTCGTACGAAAGAAAATGATAAGAAATAGGATACGATAAAAATAAGAAAGAACAATATATCAGTTCGAACTGCATTCCATAAGAAATCACAATGGGGACAATAATATTTTATTTTTTTATAAAATCAATTTTACTTTTTTTTCAAAAAGACGTATTTTCTTCTTTACATCGAAAAGAAAATTGGCAGTTATACTTTTTTATTACTGATAACTGAAAGAAAACAATTAATAAAATTCATACAAATTCAGAGATGGCCTCGGGTAAGAGAAACTTGTTATCAAGTCAAACAAAGGTTCAAATTTCAATACACTATGTCCATGTTTTGAAAGAATATTTGATATTTAACTTAGAGCCTGGGGAGAGTTATCGAGAGTGAACAAAATATCGTTTTAAAAATAATTATTATATTTAACAATTATTATTATTGCGATACAATTTAATTTTCTTAGACTGGATTATATATATATACATCACATAGAGAAAGAAATTTTCATTATATAACTTCGATGCAGTTAAGGATTAAACTCTGCACAAATAAAATTTAATCGCGTAATATAAACTCCCAATGTTTATTACCGCCTACACGTGTTTATTCAACTTACATTCAAGCTACGATTTTCAACACGTAAAGTGTTTCTCCTCTTTTTCCTCATTTTAATGCAATTTTTTCCTATAATTTTTTGAATTATCATCCCCTATCGTCAAATAAATTATTTTAAGATAGAGATTTTATAGGCGTTAATAACAATGACGAAATAATTATTTCCCAAAGAGAAGACATAAAATTCATACGTGTAAACGCCGCCGCGTTTGAATTTCATTAGACTGAATTATGCAAACTGTGGGGTAAGTTTTTCATAACCCCTATTGAATGCCCCTTTACCCACGCCATTGTATAAATTACCATCTTCGTTAGGCGAGGTTATGCTCGAATACAAGGCACATACAAGTTTACAGGTATCAGATGTAATCGTTTATTGCAAAATTATTCATATTAGAAATGTGTGTGTTTCTAATTTACATGTTAGATCGTGTGCAGTTGGAAATTGTCAGCGAGCTTCAATTTCGAAAACGTACGACGATGCAGTGGACTATGATGACAGCTACGTACTACTACTAGAACGTAACTAGTTGTAAACTAGTATTATATTTGCAATAATACTCATCTTGATAAATGTTCCAGGCAGTGAAACGAATTTAAATAATCAAGCGTTTGCAATTTTAATTTTTATTACACAGATATTTGTCGAATAATTCAAATTGATTCCATAATTGAAATTGTAAAAATGATTTATTATGGAACATGTTGAATTTTTTTTCTATAGGTTAGTAGGATTAAAAGTGAAAAAAATTCTTTGAATCAGAGAAATTCCTAATAGTAACTTGTCAAAAAGAAAGAAAAGAAAAATTATCGTAGGAGTAAAAGTTAAATGAAAAACTTTTTTTAAGATTATAAAAGGAAGATACTCCAGTTTCGTTTATTTCGAACGTGATTGTTTTTATATTGTTTTTATAAAAACCTTTCATTATTCCTTCCCTCTTTCCTTTCTTTACTTTGAGTAAAGAAACAATATTAAACTGAATGAACCAAATGAACAATTTTTTGCTAAGAAAAAATATATCACAAAGTGAAATAATTAAAATAACGAGAATAGAATAAAACAATCTTAAAATATTACTGAACCGAAAGCAATTCATTAAATCGTGAAATTTTTAATATAAGAATAAATTTGCAGATGATATATGTTTCAATAAATTATATAAACAAGAAATAAATAATAATATTATTATTAGTATAATTATTATAGATAGAGTATTATCATCTATTTACAAATTTGAATATATTTCGTTACTTTGAAATCACTTCCATTATTAATATATATATATATATAACTTTCGATGAACATTATAATAGATACAAATTAAATTGAACGTTTAATGTTTCATAACGTTTAAAATATATGAGTACGAGATGTTACAGACACCATATCTCGATGAAGTGTCAGAATAATTATAGAAATTAATTCAATCAATTAAATCAAATTAAATACCATCCTCGTTCCAGGTAAAATTGAATGAACTCTAATAAGCAGGGAATTAATAATAATCGTTACAGAGTTACTAAGTAAACGTAAACGTGTTAAAAATTATCCTTACAATATATACCAGTTCATGATATAATAATTCGGCATGAGCAAACAATCTGAAAATGCAAATTACACTCGACAACACGAAATGTTATTTGCTCCCGATCTCTATTCAACGACTGCTCCATTCGACGATTATTCAACGCACGCATCGTCCGCACAATATAACCCGACACCCGAATATTCCTCTTTTCTTCTATTTTACAATATCTTCCATTCGCGTCGGCCAACAAACAGCGCACATATTATCCCAGAATACATTTGGCTACGTCCATACGAAATTTCGCATAATATTTTTCTTTCGCGACCTAATCTCAAACTCGCGTATTTTCTTCTTTGCATCGAGAGAGAGAGAGATTTGATCTCATAGAGAGATAGAAGAAAAAGGAAAAACTCGCTGGATAGATTCGCATATGATTTATAATCTATTAGAGTTCGTCAGAAGGAAAAGTAATGAATAAATTTTGCCATTTCGTTCGGTTAATGTGCGATCAATCTCGAAAAGAGAGAGAACGAGAGAAAATTCGATTTCTGAAAACATAATATCAATGGAAATCAACCCTCTCTCCCCCCCCTCTGGAGTCACTTCAAAGAGTAAATGAAAGACTTCAAAAGGATACTATTAAATTCCAAACCGTATCAAATCTTCTCTACGAGAAAAATAAATTATCCTTTCTGGTATTTTAGAATTCGATATGGCGTTAAATTTTTATGGAATAAAATGGAATAGAAAGGAAAATGAAAAAAAGAAAAGAAGATATGCTTATTATAGATATTATAATTTTATATACATATGTATATAGAGTAAACATCTGCATACGTAATGTCATTCTTAAATTAAATTATAAAAATTAAATTATCTTATAACTTTTTATAATTTTTTGGATGCTGATAATTTCAGCTTTTTATTTTTAACTGGTTATATATTGATTCCAGCTTCGAAACTTCTACAGATGACGTTTGTTCTATATCTGCGGATATACGATCGAAATTCTACATTCCTAAAATTTGTTTGAAACTAAAGCTCAACTTTGAACGACGTCTTCCACCCAACAGTCATCTCTATTTTATGTAGCAAAGCAAAGCTGTATCGGAAATGCAATTTCGCCCTATCGAACATGTTTTCAGTGTGATGATATTTTCGAAACGATGATATTTTTCACGCATGCTTAGCTAGAAGAGATAAACGTTGTAAAATAAAAATTATTACCCGATTAAATTTGAATCATGACGTAGAATCTTGACATAGGATTTTATTACGATTTATTTCATTTTTATTACTATTTCGAAAAATAATTTAATAACCGATAACGTTTAATTCATTAAATAAATGAATTTAATACTCGTTTCACTTTCTCTTTTTAAATATGAATACGAACACTTTTTGGTATTTTATTAATCCTTTGTTCGAGCAACCATTCCGCTGCAATTCCTTTTAAAACGGAAATACAATTGTATAAATTTATAAATCGGAAAAGAACTCGTAGAAATTTAATACGATACTCCTTTACTAATTTCATGAATAATAATTAACAAAAATAATAACCGATATTTCAACAAAAAATATTAACAAAAATAATAACCGATTTTAAATGAAATGATGAAAAATATACGAAAATATTAAAAACATTTTATAAATTCATTGATTCTATTGATTTTAATTTTTTGCTTCAATATTTGCTTATGCAAATACATATATATACATTTGGTGATCTCTTTTTCCACGCGTGTTCAACACATATGTTTGCACACGTGTTTATCAATATATTGTAATTATAAGCCATAATCTTTAATATATATAGTTTTTAAATAAATAAAAATTATTTTTATATCATTAATATTAAAAAAAAGATTGATGTAGTAATGCCATTCATATTTTGAAAAAGTTAAATAAGATCCTAAAAGTGATTAACGCGTCAATCATTTGAAAACTTTTTTGATGTATCTTAGATACAAAAATTGGAAATCTGATTAAACTTGGAACTAAATCGTAAAGTCGATACTAGCAAGAAACCTTCTTATTTTCTTTACCATTTTTGTAGCGCGGTTTTTCTTAGAAAAATTGTGAAAAGTTAAAAATATAAAATCTCGTGAAATAATTCTACTCTGATGTGAAATTTTTCACCGGTAAATCTTCAATATTCTAATTTCTACTATTTCTATTCTTATTTAATCTAAAATTTCGTTCCTCGTCAATTAAAATGCAAAATTGTCTTTACGTTTCGATTATTCTATTTCGTTTCGTCTTTATCGTCTTTCGCAAAAGTATCGCGATTACATTCTTTCCGCGATATTTATCAAATATGCAAACATTCTTATTTATAATTACAAATCTCACTTTATATTTCAAGATTAAATTTTTGAACGAGAATGGAATGGAATCCAAATAATTTTATATTACAACGATCAAATAATACATACCTTGAAAATACGGTATTAGTTTGCACATCGTTATACCAAAAACAAAATTCTTCAGAACTTGTCCAAGAAGTGTAAAAGGCATGCAAAAGACGCCGAGCAGCAGATCCGAAACCGCCTGTAAATTAACGAAATATTTTATATATAAAATAAGCAAATTTTCATAGGAATTTAATTCGGGTGAACAGAAAATAAATTGCAAACACAATTGCAGCAATGTTATTAAAGTTTCTGTTCATTTATGCGCATTTATCTCTATCTTCCGTATCTTCTCATTTAAAGCAAAATAAATACAAACGAACCAGTTGAATAAAACAATCGTGGCCGGATAAATGGATTAACGCCACTGCGGCCAGACGAAGTGGAATAAGACTATTATATCAAATACAGATGCAAAGTAATAGATACCATAATTGAACAAGTAGAGCGAACTGATCGTGATCAAACGAGTAGCACAAGTCAATCATTTCTTTACAGAGATACAGCATACAAGAGAATTATGAAGAGAAGAACGACTATTCAAAATTGACTAAACCGAGATGAATAATATTTTTAAGAATTTAATTTACGTCGTGAGGATACCTCTCTCTATTCGTGAATCGCGTCTACTTCGATAAAATTAAACTTCGACTGAAAGTTGGCACTGCAGAATGCAATCACCGTTCCTCACGCAATCTCGTTGCGAAATTTATAGAACATCGACCTCCTACGCATTAAGAAAAATGCGAGCAAACAGTGAAACGAAATTAGAATACCGATAGATGTTTGTTATTCCAGTGAAGCACGACAAGAAATTCAATCAACGGTATAGAGACTATAGAGACCTAGCTCTTCAATCTCGTGTGTATCATTAATGGCGAAGTTTTGCTTGGAATTTGTTCCAAATATCGTGTTTAACGATCATCGATAAATCCAACATCACTCGATACGTATGATACTAATTTCCATTTGAATTAATTAATCGGCGTGATTTCATTATTTTCTCGTCTTACAACGCTTCATCGAATATATATTGTGCAATTTAATTTTATTGAACAACAGGATATTCTATATTCTCGTGTTTATTATCATTTTATCTGAATTGTTTCGAGAATTAAAAATTTATATTTGTGAAAAAATGATTTTTAATTAAAATAATGTGTATATATATATATATATATTTGTATATTTGAATTTTGATTTTGAATAAAAGAAATAGATAAAAAGCAATTTTAAATTCGTGGAAAAACCGTGTAGAGAACTATATATCAGAATTAATTTCTGCTTTTAACTATAACAAAGGGACGGAAATTATTAAAACGTTTCATTATATTTCTCTTTTTGTAAGTTTCCTTCAAAATTTTTAATTGTTTCTCCATTACATATATTGCAATAATTTTAAAATTCGTACAATTTTTATGCTAATTTAATATTACATAGCTCGAAATTAATGACAATTGCATACCGTTATAGAAATAGTTGATTTATAATTGTCCGTGATTAGATTATCGTAATATCGATTAATTAATTATATAATAATTAAACTGCAAAAATAATTCTTCAATTCTTAAAATTAAAATAAATTACTGCAGAAAATAACAAGTTTTAAAAATATCAAAAATAATCAATAAATCATGTATAGTGTTTATACAAATCCATAGGGTAAACTCGAATTCGTGTCGTAAACCTCAATTCACACAAAATAATCCTGCAATTTATTGAATTGCATCGAATCGTTAAATACAGAATATTTTACATCGCTCAAATTTGAATTTACGATTTTGTACCATACACTGTATTTACATTTTTCCCCGATTTATCAGTGATTTATCACATTTTGACATATGAAAATTTTCTGCTTTATTTTATTTTTTTACTTTTTAATATTTTTCAAATATTTTTCAAAAATAGAAATTTTCAAATTCTATAACAAACTACATGAATTACTAAGAAAGATTTTCTTCAAATATTATATTTACGTTTAATTAAGAAAATTAAAAATGTAAGGTAAAGAATTAGCAAATGGTCGAAAAAAAAAATGAAATAAAATTATACAAAACTACATGTATAAAGATGATTCTAATTTTAATGTAAATTCACAAGGATTAATTCTCGACTTAATTATACTGGATTTTCATTTTCGTTCTTATTCTATAATTTTGCTTCGTGTGTTTTTTCGCGAAATAAAAATAAACACGATTCTTCTATTTTTCTCAAAATGAAAAATTATTAAGTTTATTTATAGCTTACGTTAAGATATAAATGAACCATTAGTTTTTTTCTAACGATGATATTCATCTTCTGACAAGTGTGTTCAATTTCTCAAATTCGCAAAATGATTGCAGTAAAGTATATTTGAATTATTGAAAATTAGAGAAATATATCAAATACATTCAAAAACTAAACGACCAAGAAATTATTAAAAAATTAAACATTATACAGAGATCTATCTGTCAGATTTAGACATCAGTATGACTGTTCATACACTTCTTTCTTTCTTTTTTCTTTTTTACACATAGCATACGCATTCAGAATCGAAAAGCAATTACAGAGAGAAATAGGTCTCTGTATAAAGGAAAAATAGATAGTAGGTTTCGATTCCGTTCGTTATGCGTGGAGAATAATCCGTACTACGTAGATTAAAACTCTTTGACGGCATTGATCGAAAATCAATTTCGTCGTAGGAAACAATAAAGGTTTTGTTGAGAAGTGGCGTGCATTCGAAGGAAAAACGAATATTTCGTGCAAGAATGGAATTGAAGTAGAAAAATGATCAAATTTTCTGCTTTGCATCAACCCCTCGGTCCCCTTGGTGAAAATATCGAATATGTACGATCCACACAATTCTAATAATTTCTTCATTTTAATAAATTGAACAAAATTTTGGAAAATTTTAATAATTGATAAAAATTGAATAAAATTTGAATAAAACATCGGTTGAATATTACTGACCTAGATTATCGAATTAATTAATCCTCCTCTAATTGGTGCTATATGAAGGGAAAAGATAAAATTTTTGATTCATTAGTTTTTAGTTTTATAACCCCTGTTATCTTCCACTTAGTAAGGGATTCCACTTTCATCCCTTAATACTTTTTCCTGTAATTTTCAATTAGCAAAAATAATCAGCGAATGATAAAAATGGTATTATTTTATAGCTTTAAGTCATCCTATCGGGATAGCGATCTGTTAAATCTGTTAAATCGTATCTAGTTGAAGCTTGAGAATATCGAAGAAGGAAACGATCGAATTTCAATATCGTACACGTGATAAATAAATATAACGCCTATAATGGATAGGAATGTCTTTTTTCTTTTTTAGATATTTTTTTTAATTCAACAAGTTTCATGATATTTATATTATTACGAGTAGCATATTTTTTTCTTATTTTAAATAAAATTCACCCGAAATAGCCTACGAAATTATCTATTTTCAAAGGTAGTTTTCAGAACGAAGAAATATTGCTAAAAATTCACCACGCTATTGTGTGCCTCGCGTTAAAGCACGAACCGTGTTCGTTACCAATAGATATTGCCGGAACCTTTATCAAGTTTAACCGTTCTGAAACACATCCATCATTCATATCTTAAAGTGTATCAGGCGAAATGAATGGAAAAAACTTACTACAATATCCTATACCTCGTTTAAAAAAATCTCGTTTACTTTACTTTGCTCGATATCCAAATTAATATAAATTATAATCGAAAAATAAAATTTTTAAGTCGAGAAAAATTCTTGATCTGTCGGCCAATTATTCAATTCTCACGGGCTATTTAAATCGACTCGAAAAAAAAATCGAATTCGAACAATCCTCGCTCTAAAAAAATATCCCTCAAATTCATAAATTAACCATTAATCACTTGAAAATCATGTGCAATCCATCTTTCAAAACATGGCACAAAATTAATCGAATAAAAATCGAATAACAATCCTGCTCGTTAAGTGATCATTTATCCAGATGGAAGTGAAGCAAAAAAAAAAGTAAATAAATAAATATCAAACATTAAATTGGATATTATAAAAATGAATGCGAAAATTCTTTTTTACCAGGTTTAATAAATAAACGTTGGTCACTGTCCTCATCCTCTTGTTACGTGCCAGGGTGATCAGCACCAACGAATTCCCAACGATGGAGAGGAGAAATATTATTCCGTACAGAGGGACGATCAAACTCTCGAGCAGATTCGTTTGGCCGTAATGCGTGGCCGCCACTGTTGGCAACGTTGTCACGTTCAAAACGGAGGACGTAGTTGTTGGCTGGGGCAGATTGGTGGCGAACGATTGATCCAGATCGGAATTACCAAAATAATTGGCCATCGTTCCGGTATCGGTTTCGTTGTAATTCGTGGCCGACATCATCATCTTATTCAAAACGACCGTTCACAGTTCAACCCCATTTAAAGGGGTTTACGATACGATTGTGCAACGCGATCGAATTTGATCGATGTTCCGTGTTCCATCCATGGATGGTCGCCTCTGTGAAATCGGTGTTAAACGATTAAACTTAAGACTCGTGCCGATATCTACGTGAAATCGATTCTCTTCGCCTTGTAAATTTGATTTTGATATTCCGATAACGATTCTGAAAAAATAAACAGAGATTTATCTGATTAGTAAAATTTTCGTGTATTTGAATATATATATATATAATATTTTTTATTCGAATCAATTTTTGATTTAAAATTTATTTGTTGTTTATCTTTTCGTTGATCGTGGTTTCTGTAATTTTTTTTTAAGTACTTATTAATCGCTATCTCGTCCATCCGATCTTTTTATTCAATTGTCAAGAAATTTATGAAGAGATGGAAATTTTTAGTGCGTAATTTATAGGATTCGAATAAAAATCCTTTGGAATGAGAAAAGACTTTGTTTCTTATTTGTGTAATAAATTGTGTGTACATATTTTATTCCAGATATAGATTGCTTCTTTAAGATGAGAAAGAAAAAAGTAAATATCTTTTTAATAAGAAATCTCTTTCTTCCAATGTATAAATAACCAATGTATAAATAACCATTCTCAATTTCCAAAATGTTATATTTATCAAATTTTGAAGAACTGTTTCAAAATATTTCTGCTAATAAAACTTGTTTCAAATTTATAGCTGCGATTATATTATATCTCACTGCTTTAATCCTAGAAAAACCGTGCAAGTTATTTCAGAATCATTTTGAAATGACAGTTGGAAAATAGTATTTAAAAAGAAAAATCGTGGCTTTAGTTCCTCGAGCTTTTTATGATCCCAAGAATTTTTAATATTCTCCTAAGACGCCACTCTTAAGACTTTCGTGGCATAAACTGCACCAAAATGACATAGATCATGCTGACGATCAAATTGAATAGATTAAATGGCACACGGTGTATCGAATAACTTAACGGATATGACAGCTGTAAAGCATCTGGGGCTTCTCTGACCTCTGCTCGTACTTCCCGTTGCAGATGTTACCCTTAACTACCCATCACGATAGATGTGGTTCTGCATACGTAAAGAATTTCGAAGAAGATCATTAACTACCACCGCCATCTTTATATTTAAGAAGAATGTTAAACTCCTTTAAAGTTATCGTCTTAATGCATCTACTTTAATGTTTAAAATGAGCATCGAATGTTCTCAAAGTTAAATTAGAATTTATATATATATATACATATATTTATATAATTCTTAATAGAATTTTGTACAAATTGAGTGTAATAGAAGCATTACACAGTAATACTTAAGAAGGCTTATTAAGAAATTACATTGAAAAGCTTATACAAACTTTCGATCCCTTTCATTCGTCATTGAACTAAACTGTTACTAAACGAAATATCGCAGACGGTAAAGAAGATTGGTTAAATCTTATTAATAAAATCTTATTATAATCGTGTATATCGTTAGGAATATAAACTTGTTGAATCGTAGTAACCCATTACGAGATCACGACGACTCTCGTCGGGGCGATTCGTCTTCGTCAGCCTTTATTATAAACCGTTCGTTCCAAGTTCAGATATAAAATTGGAAATCTATCTGAGAAGAAATCTCGTGGAAAGTTATACATAAATTTCAATCCGATGTTCGAATATTATTCTTTGATCTGGAAAGGAAATATAAGTTTCGAACAATTAGTTTTATGATTAAAAATAAATAATTTCGTTATCGTTTCGTATTTCGTATGCATATATGAAGTTAACCGTGACAGAGGAGCAAAAAGTTATTATGTAAGACAGATAGACGTTTAAATGCAAAAAGTTTGAGTAACAAATGAGTTGTTTGAATTGAAGTTGTGCGAGACGGTCTCTTGTGGAATCAAGTTTGATTGGAGAACAGTGAGCAAGAATTTAACGAAGTGCTATGAATTCTTAAAAACCATTTCTCCGAGCGAGGAATTATTCGAAACTTTTCCTCGTACGTTTTACGTAAAGAATAATGAAGAATTTTGAATAATCGAAAGGAACCGAGTTATTAACGAAAGAGGCATGAATTCTTAAGTACTGTCTTTCAAGGGAAAAATTATTCGAAACTCTTCTCTACGCTCCCTTGCCGCGTTATTATTTGAATAATGAGAGATTGATCGATGAAAAATCATAATGAATGAACGAATAAAATCGAATGAAAAAAATTTCTTTTCTTCTTAGGAATAATTAATAACACAAGAATAATTTACAAGAATAATATAAAAGAAAATTACGATATTTTGTATCAATTTTATAAAAATTTAAAAGTACAAGTGAAATATATAATGATTATTTGAAATTTACCTTAAAATATTCACCGATATTTCCACTTTCGTTTCGCGTGTGTTTACGTATACAGCACGAAAATGGGTATACGTGAGCGTTTTCACGAACTGATATGCATTGATATGATCATCACGAATACGAGTACTTTTTTTCTGGAAAAAACCTAATCCTAATTAGATTAAAATAAAAAAAACTTAATATTTATAAATCACATTTAACGAATATTAATATTCAATGTATATATTTGTTTTATTTATTTATTTTATTGTCGCATAAAATTTATTTTTAACAATATATTTTATCGGAAAAATGTATTGATCCGGATGATGAATGAAATGCACTTGCACACTCTCAAATCGTATTTATTGGGCATAATTAATAAGCTTATTCGTGGAAATACATTTACACCTATTCAGGAAGCGTGTTAACACGTTAACGTACGTACTGAGTGTGTTACAGTGCACGATATTCATTATATTATCATTAAAAAAACATGGAAATTTTCAGAAGAATTTTCCACGATAATGAAGAAGATCGAAGTTTCTGTTGGCCAATTTTCAGCTGCACACAATACGAGTAAATTTACATAGTTTCAAGCAACGTCACGTCATCACTTTTCCCTCTTTAAATAAAATTTTATCGAAACATTGGACGCTTCTCGGCGGTAAACAAAGCGGTAATTGCAAAATTTGATTGAAATTGATGAATTTTTTTTTTTTTCTTCTTAAAATCAAATCATCATTTCGAGATTTGATTTCTCGGGACGAGTAACTCAATTTTGTAGAATGCAAGTTGGAACGTTTCGAATTGTCGATCGAGAGATAGACGCTAGAAACGTCAGATATCTGTTGGTTTCAACCGAATTATTGCCATTTGTCTCGAGTCGAAATCAAAACTCGATCGTAAATTAATTCGTAATATCGATTTGCAATCTAAAATAGCGAGAATTTCTGTCTCTTCCCAGTACAAAACCACGATTGAAATATGTCTTTGTAGTCGCACACAATGCATGCGGAATCACGAAACTTTGGCAAGAGTTTCGTTTCTCTTTCCTAGAAAATGAATTAATGAAGCTACTGAAGTGGTATTTTGCAATTTTAATCAAGATTGAGTGGAAGACATTCAGAGAAAAATATATAGCAAGGTATATAACTTTTGCAATTGATATATATATATATCTTTCACAAATAATATTACTAGCAGAAATCTTCCTTGGAAAGTGGATAACGTGGATTAAATATACGTACACGCAATCATACGTGTGTGATCTATAAGCAAATGGACACGACGACCCGAATCGAATGGATAATGAGAAATTGATCTCACGATTTCAAAGTGGAACATCAACGGTCGGCAAATATTGATAATTTCATTTTATCAGTTGAATAATAATAAAATAAAAGATTATTTATGATTAAATAAATAACAAATGACTAAATAAACGTACAGATTGAATTCTCTCTCTCTCTCTTGCATATTTAATGGTAAACGATGTTGCATTGTAAATATTATTGCGAGGGAAGAAATTGAAATCGACGACTCGAACTTTAAAAATATCGAAAATCATAGAAAAATAAAAAGAAGAAAATAAAGAAGAGAATTACTTACGGGTCAAGAAGCTTTTTAAATTTCTTTTAAATTTTACATAAAGAGTAAAAAAATTATTTATTCCTCTTCTTATTTATTCATCGTACGATGTAAAATTCAAAGAGGATAAAATATTCCTCCTATGATTCCTTACACAATGCAGTAAAAATTAAGAAGAAATAATTATCTGTATCCCCTTTCGAAGAGGATAAAAATAAACAATACAATTTTCAAAAGTGTTAAACTACTTCTTGGTTCGATCTTCGCGAAACTTTTTAACTCCAAAGTCGGGTAGATCAACTTGGGACAAATCTTTTTTGACAACTCAATTTCGATCATTTTTTTTCCCCCTCCCCTTCAATTATAATTCGAAGAAAAAAATCACGATAGGATTTCATTTTATCGAATCAATTTTTTTTGAAAACTTTAACGTCTATTTTGGATGAAACTTGGATAAGATTTTTAAATAGAAAAAAATAAAGACAGGACTCGATGATCTTACCTGATTAATTAATAAATAATTCTTATAGCTTAGTATCGTGTGTTAAACGTTTAATTGAAAATTGCAAATATTATTTATTTATCGTGAGAAATATAATTTATTTGCGTACAAATGAGGGAGGAAAGTACGTATGTATTATATTCGTAATATAATATATTTATATCGTAATAAAATATATGTGTTCGATAAATATTTCATCCGCGATTATTTTGCATAAATCTGACAAAATTTTATTCATTTTGCTACTTTCATTCCTGCCTTTATTTTCATCTTGTTGCGATTTTATCGTAAAATGTTTTATGCTTTTATCTTGAATAATTTTATTTCCATATATATTTTTTTTACAAAACTTTATACGATTTACTTTTTATACTTTTTCTTGAAATAAAAGTTCTTTTTATACTTTTATCCGTTTACGATTGATCACGCAATCGTATTTCTTATTATCGATGTTTAAAAAAAAAAATTGGCAAGACTAGTTTTTTTCCCATCAATTAATTACCTTTATATTAAAATTCCTTGTTTTTCTTCTCGGTTATAAGCGTAATGAGATAGCGTATTTAAAAATTATTAGATTTTTTTTTCTTTTTTTAGATCTTTCCAGAAATAATGAACTTTTTATCTTACGTTAATATTATTAGGAAAATATGAAAAATTATTTCGTTGATTTATAACGAAATGGTCTCTATGATATTATTGCGAACTATTGGACAATCGTTATATTAGTCAAGATTTTTTTAAATTCAACCCATTTGATTACAATTAATGATATTGAAAATTTTGGAATAATTTTTATTTTTTGAAAAAATTTAGTTTAAAATGACAAAAAGAAACGAAAATAAACATGAAATAAAATAATAGAAAATCAACGTCCATTTCTTAAGAAATATTCCATTCTCAAGATTCTCTCAAGGTTCATCTCAAATTGTATCGAGCTTTGCGCTACGTTGCTTAGAATTATAATGAAATAACTTCTCCTACAATTTTCCACGAAAATTTGAAAAAATCTTGCCACGAATATTCGACGAAAATGTCGCAAAGCGACGTGACGGATCGTTTTCAGCAAAAAAAGAAAAATGATTTCGATATATTTCACGTAATAAAAATCTCATTCTCTTGTTTATTCAAAACATTTTTTCTAAACATTGTTATTATCAGATATTTCTCATGCGAAAAGTTCATTGTTAGAAAACCTTTGCATACAAACGATTAGATATACACTTATAATTTTATCGTAGTTTGACAAATTCTATCATATCCAACGATTGTACATGTATTTTACATGGTCGAAATGGGCCAAAGAACAAAGAGAAGACAAGCGAATATTTTGCAACCCAGTCGTATCTGTGCTTTGTATTTGTAACTAATTAAACAATTTTTTTCGTTTCTTGAGAACGAATTTGTATGAAACTTTTATTCGCTTGTTCCTTAGAATAAATTCTCGTCTCGTTATACCTCACAATGTCGTAAACAATTAAATGGAGAAAATGGATGGTAAAGGATGTTGAAATATATTCGTATATAAGTGAAATATTAATGAATTCGCACAGATGGTTAAAATTATTTTTTCTTCTTTTTCTTCTTCTCCTTTTTAAGAAGTATTTCGTTAATCATTAATCGTTGTCGCGCGTTACTTATTTATTTTTTTTAATTTTACGAGAAGGTAAAATTCATATCTCCGTGAATATGAATTATTAATAGATTCAGAATAACGATAATTGTGCTACGTTACGTGTCCAAGAACACCTCGTTTGCCACGATAACCTCGAAATTTAGCGATTTTTAATACGAATTTCGTGCCTCGTTCAACCCAAGGCGTACCCGATTCTCGACCATATCGATTACCGTCACATCAATTATAATGGAAGAAAATTGAATAAAAATTGCTCGTGCAAAATGTGTCGTCGCCAAATATCTTTCAATTTGTCTGATTTCTCAGTTCTTCTAAACGAAATGCGTTTCGGAACATTATTCATAAATTATTCATCGTTCGCTCGACATTCTACCTTTATCCAATTATAACACTTAATTTCTCTCGTTAGTTACTTCAAATTTCAGGAATTCTGCTCGAATCGCTATTTATATTTGATATTAATATTTAATTTTCGATTTTCGAAATTATAAATTACATTTTAAAGGTAAACAATAGAAAAATTATATATTATATTTTGCCATAAATCATTAATTTTACACGTTATTATTCCAATTTTATTCGTAAAATTAGTAAAACCATATCGTTGTTTTGATAACACCACGAACAATTTTAATACTGTAAAGTCTTAAAGTCTCAAATATTGAATGAATTGTTAACAAAGTCACGTCGCGAAATTACGACAGTTTCTTATTCTGGTTTCGAGAAATAGATAAGAAATTCAGGATATATTGATCTTTAAAACAGACACACACGGTGTTTTCTCGGTCAACTTTAAAATGATAAAAAATGGATGGAAAATTTGATTTCCGGCGTGATTTAAAATGATCGCACGTGCGTGATACGTGTTCAAATGGAAATAATTTTAATCGCAACATATTTTTTTTTTTTAATATTTTAATAAAATCTCAACGAGTTCGAATTTCGAAATACTAGATTTCTACAATTTTCTGATATTCCATAAACGACGAATCTCATTTGATAATTATATTTCTTTCCTCTCTCTCTCCCCTCTCCACCCCTATTTCATTTTTTTCGAAGAAGAAATTTTCTCTTCTCGTTTGAAAAAAAAAACGCTTCTCAATTTGATAAAAATCGAAATACTTAAGATGACACAAGTTGGTGACAGAACGACATATCGACGAAAAATGAAAATTCGACAATGTGCCATCAGCATGAATTGAAACAATCGACAGGACGTAACACGTAATAGCGAATAATAAATCGATATGACCGTTAAATCACGAACAATCGTCGAAAATATTGAAACGTGTCTGGCAAATTTTTCTCCCCCTAATATGATATATCCGAAAAAATGAAAAAACGAATAAATTGTAATCTTCCTATGCATTTTTTTCGTTGAAAAAAAAACAACAATTAATGCAATTTCCCCTCCGCAATTACAAACTGCACAATACAATTAGTTTTTAATCAAACAAAAATTCTCTCTCGCATACAAGATCGCGGTGTACAAAAGATTTTTTCCTGAAAAAAAACCCATGTTTTCTTCTTCTTTTTTTTTTTCAATATCATTTAAAACCAAATGAACAAATGTACAAACTGGTAGAAAGATAATGACAAAGAATATTCGTTCGCGAAATTCTCTCTCGTTTCAATCCGTCCATTGTAAATTCATCTCCTCGTCCATCATTAATTAATGACGGATCGATCGAAATAAATTCATAGAGAAATTTATCTGTTTAACGCATCCAAGGTAGGGATAAGAGATAAGATAATTGATGGACAAGTATCAAGTTATTTGCTTTTGCAACTTGCTAACGCGGCCGAGTGCATACAATATCGCATACAATATCGTGATATATAAACGTGAATTGAATATTTGTCAAGGAATTACGTAGTTATATCACGTCATAAGTGCAGAGTGAACAAATATTTGCTTACCAACGTACGGCCAGCTTACATCCATCGATGAAAATAGTCGTCGAGCTCGTCGTTCAATCGTTGCTGAAACGGAGTAACAAGGAGGTATCGAAGTACTTTTTTATGATAATCCTGTTGCAGCGGATCAACCCACTACCGATATTTATTCGTATGGAAATAAGTCGAAAATAACCGAGTGATGTCGTACACATTTCACTTTGGAGATTTCACGATGAATTCACGATTCGAAGGAACGTTTCTTCTCGCAAGATTTTCGAACTTCCTGCCCCTCGTTCCACATTTAAACTCGGTCAAATCGAATAGTTTACAATAAACTTTCTCTTCGCGAATTCTCCTTCCTCTCTTAAATATCGCGTAAATATCTTTCAAATCCTTCGATCGGTGAACGAATTTTTAATTAAAACTTCTTTAACTTGGATCATCCACAATTCGTCGTTTTCTTCCACCTTTTTATTAGGTGAAAAGTTTCTCTTTCCTTGAAAATTTGTATATATCGTTCGGTATATATATATTGCTCTTAACGCATATCTTATTGCGAATATCTTACGCTTGTAAAACCGATAAATCCTTGCTTCGGTTCATCCGACAGATAGATCCGGCCGAGACTCTGGGGGGTTAAACGGGTCTTAAACAAGTTGAGTGAGAGTATCAGAAGGACGAGAATTTCTGAGATCACGATTGATCGACATTTTATGGTAATTGCTCCTAAGTTTCGACGAATTCGACTTCGAACCAGGATAGATTCTGTTCGTGATTGCGACGAATTTTCACCGTGTATAAATTCTGCTCTACATTCCGTATCGAATTGTACGGATGATAGTTGTGAACTATTGTATATGTGTCAAAGGATTCCGGAAATAGTTATCGTTCGTTTATGTTACGAAACGAATCCGTTTGATCCAAATGTCGATCTCGATCTTCACGATGCAAATTTTGTAACGAGCAGGCTTTATTTGGTTGGCAAACCTTGATAAAATGTCCACCGCTTGTTTACTGGAAAAAAATTAATTTAAATACGCCTATAAAATATTGATCGTGAACAGTTCGAGGTGCTTAGTATATTTGACGTGTCATTCGCGTATCATCCATAGAATTTCTTTAAATTAAACTTTCTTTCAATCGTAACGAAAAAATTGTCAATGATAAATATTCATAAAATAATTTATTATTTTTAATCGGTCTCTCGTATCGTATCTTCTTAAAAATTAACCTGTAAATCCGTCGATAAATTTGCCATTTCTCGGGACAATTCAGTTTCAAATTCATCAGAATTCAACATCAGTGTTTCCACATATGAACGATTAATTTTCTAAAGCAATTGTCAATTTCTGTCACAGGAAGGGAGAATACGATAATGGATCATCGCGTTATTGTCGCACGACACACACAAACGTTCCATCCTCCGGTTCGAAACGAAAAATCTTGATCTTCATGAAGGAAATATTCACTTTGCGTCGAATAAGTAAACGAAATCGATCGATTGGTCGCAAAAGAGAAAAAGAGAGAGCGGGAAGAGGAAAGATCGACGAGAAATTTGCGTTATTTCAACACTTTTAACAAATTTCCCCCCTCCCCCTTTTTCGCACGAGTCCTCTTCTCTCTTCTTCTTTACACATTCGAAAGAAATAAATCGCCTTTGATAACTCTCTGGAGAATCGTGAAGAGAAGAGAGGGGGAAAGAAAGAGAAAAGGAAAAGGAAGAATTACGCTTTCGTTGGTGCTTCCATTCGCGAGAACATTTTTTTTCATTTCATCGAGCGAAAGTTTAAATCGCGGCCAGCTATGGTTTCGAATGGTGACGCTCGGCGATTGGTAACGCGGCGCAAGTGGTGCGAGTCGACGAGCGAGCCGGCCCACGTACATCGACGCGCGCGCCACGAATCCTGGCCGCCGACTGAATCCAGGACCGCTTCTCCTCGCGCCAGCTCGCGCCACACTCTTCCTTCCTTCCTTCCACCACGGATCGTTCGTCGCCCGTCAATTATCCCTCTTTCTGCCATTCCAGATAACGCTTTTAGATAGAACTAACTAAAAGGTTAACCGAATTAACCTCTTCGGAGATACGCGTACGTGTCTTTTTAATTTTCGATTTTAAATTAAAATTATTTCAAAAAAGAGAGAGGAAAAAAATTAAAATTAAAATCCATCGAAGGATTCTTCGTCACGGGATCGTTCTTCGACGAAAAGAGGAAAAAGAGCGAGAAACGAAGTGGATATTTTATCTCGCTCGACGAATCGTGATTCAGCTCGCCGTTGCGTTTCGTGACTTTATGAAAGAAGGGGAGAGAAGAGTGGTCAACGGTAAAATTACAATCGCCGATTAATCAATTCGATCCCTTAATATTCTATTAGCCAGGGGATTAAGTACAGATATGTCGCTTTGCACGGGTATATGTACAGATATATATTGGTTTAACGTGAGATCGAACGGTTAATGTTTGAAAGGAGATTCGATTCGGAGGGATTTGTTTCGAGGGATTCGGATGTGTTCGAAAGGGGATTTCATCGGGTGAAAGATGCGATGGGATTTTTTCCTCGCCTTTTCCCCCCTCAAATTGGAGAGTTTAAAGTCAGGATCGACGCCCTTCTTTTCGATAATTAGAGAAATGGAGATGATACGATTAATCGAACTAAATGAAAATTGAAAAATTTCGTATTATTGTATTTCTCTCTGTTATTAATTCGATATTCATTCAATACCGTCGATTCGGTCTCGCTGATGTTACGAAGCTGATAAACGTGATATAAATGAAATAAAAAAAAAAAAGAAAGAAAGAAAGATTTTTATTTCGCCAATTTTTCACGATGGAATCCCGAACATTATCCTATTTAAATTCTTTGACGCGAATGCGAATCAGAGAATTTGAGGTCAACGATTATATAATAGAAATAAGCTTCCATCGTATCGAATACATTAATATTCGTCTTGCTATTACGAATGGTGCTTCCTGATTATAATTAGCTTGGCATAAATAAATTATGCGGTACACAAATATCATTCAGATATTATTAACTTGATATATTACGTAACCAGAATTTATTCGCATAATTAGATAATTATAGTGGTGTATTAATCAACGTATCGTTTCAAACTTAATACGCGTTAGAAAGTGGTATAATAATTATATTACAATTCTAATCGTGTTGTAAATAAAATGTACACGAAAAAAAAAAGAAAAAGTACGAATACACGATTGTATACATTTTCTGACTCTGAAATCGTGTACCATATGTATCAATCGAAAAGAAATATTTGGAATCGAAATGTAAATAGTATCATTTTTCACGAAACATTGAAAGAATATCGATCGACCAACCGGACAAAAGAATGTTCTACTTTAAATCGAGTCTTGGTTGGTCTTGACCTGTGATTTATTTCGAAAAATCCTTTTATCCCTTCGAAAATTATACAAAATTTTGCGAATTTTTTGGGGAAGAAAATTCATTGGACTAAGCTAGCAAAACGATCAGACCAGAGAGATGTCATCAAACGAATTAGATATTTCCTCGGGGAGAAAGTTTCACATTTGTTTTCATTGTTTCTAAATTAATTATATAAATTAATTATAAATTAATTAAAAAAAAAATTCACGTTCTCTGTGGGAAAAATTGAAAACATTTTCACGCGTAATAAATCGAAGATGCGCAGTGTCGCAAAACACGAAAAGCATTTCGAAAGGGAGTTCGTAAAGAACTGGCTGCTATATCTTGAAACTCGCACTGGGAAAGAAGGGAGAAACTGTACGTAACTTATTCAATAAAATGCTGACTCCATGAACACGAGTTTTTCTTCAAACTTTCCCTTTGATATCGCTGTGAACTTTCTCAACTATATATAATGTAACGCAGAAAACTAACAGAGTGTGGAGGAACACGATCGTCTCTCTCTTCTTCTTTCTTTTCTTTTTTTTTTTTTTCAAAATTTTCATTTAAAAACGAAATATACGATTTTTGATTGCGCAACAAATTCGATTTAATAATTTTCCGTGTACTGTTAATCCAGAGGATGATACGAATTTCGAAAGTGATTAAATTTTCCCCAACGGGGAAGGGGAAGTTTAATTACTCATAACTATTCGAAACGATACAAACATTCGAGAATATTTGCCTACTGTTCCTGTAACGAAAAAAAAAAAAGTTAAATTGTTCGCGTCCCATGAATTTGGGATATTTTTTTTTTTTTTAATTGTCGCGGAGTTTAATTTCAATTGGTCTCGATTTTTGAACCTGATTTAAGATATAATAAAAAATCTAATCTTTTCACGTATGAGTATAAAAAGAAAAGTACGGAAACGAAAGTAATGGAAAAATCGACTTGGAGAATAAATTTTGTAAATTTATTTTTGATTAATAAATCGAAAGGAATTGGGAAAGAAAAATAAGAAGATACAAACTTTTTATAGATCCCTTGTTCGAGTACTGTTCGAAACTTTCTAAATTAGATAACCGTTGTAAAATTTCCTCTGATCTCAGAATAGAAGGAACTCGAATCCATATATGGATAAGGTTGCTCATGTATCAAAAATTTCATATATCAATGAATCTTCGAACGAACTTCGGTATCATGTCGAAATTGTGATAGTTACAAATTATCCTTTCCCTTCGATGCGAAGTATATACTCCTTCGAAGTTTTATAAAGAATAAAAAAATAAATAAATAAATAGAAGAATATGAAAGAAGAAAGAAATAAACTTTTTCAAAGAGAAAATTTGCATCTTATTGAAAATCAATACAGAATAATCGTGAATATTTTCAATCATTTTTCACATCTCTTTCCATTTAATTATTATATATTTTCATTTGCTCAAATATATAAATACTCGACAAGAGGAGAACATTCCATTTTTCAGAATTTAATCTATTTTTAATCTTTCTCACGAACATTACGATTTTCGAGGGGAAAAAAATATCCGAATAAAATATTTTTACAACAAAATAAAGATAGAATCGATGTATCGACAAAAGGAACCATATAGCTACATATCTGACGAGCTCACACAAGAAAAGAGCGTGTTATCGATTTCGAATTCCATTACTTGAATCAGGTAACGTAAAAAACACGTACCAATTTTCTGATTTTCTGATAGATTAACGATTCGCACGTGAGCTCGAAGCGCAATGTCAATTTTTGCACCTCAAAAAAAAAAGAGGAAAAAATACTAACAAAATTTAGAAAAAAGAAAAGAAAAGGAGGCGATTTAAAATAGATAAGAAGTGTAGTTTCGTTAAGATTTCGAGGATAAATGTTCGATAGAGATTGAAAAATTAAGCTTACAATGAAGAATATTGAAAATAAGAAAGATATTAAATTCTAGAATTTGAGCGAAAGAGATATTGAAATCGTTGGAACAGTGATTTACCGAGTTGAGAAATTTCGTACGAAAGACGATGCGAAGAAAAATGTTAAAAAAAAAAAATGTTAAAAACTTCATCACTTCGAATAAATTTTTTTATCCAGATGTAAATTTTTACTGGTTTTCGTGTTGAAAAAAAAAAGAAACTTATATCTAGAAATTAAAGCCCAAAACGAAATAGTATTCCTCTGAATTCCAGTTAACGAGAGAAGACACGCAAACTTGAAAACAAATTTAAACACTGACTTTTGGTCTTCGGAGAATATTCAACTTGAATGTATATCAAATTCGAAACTTTATCTCTCCCCTATTTTGCATTTCTCGATTTCATCAACTCTCTCATCTTGTTTCAAGATAGATTATCCGTCCAAAATTATTCGAAATTTTTCCACTTTGGTAGGAATAAAAATATCGTGGAAAAAAAATTAATAAACTCGAATAAATTTATGATAGGAAATGAATAATTTAATTTTACGAAATTTACATTCGACGAATTAAACGGATTAAACTTTATAGAATTTTATATGGCCGTTTTGCTATCGCGATAATTTTCTTAGTAATTTAATTAACGATCGCTGAAATAACCGTTAAGGAAAATATCGATGATCGAATCCCGCGACGTGTGTTAACGTGTGTTTACATCGTACCGTACGCAGTTCATATTAATGCTATTACAAAAGAGATTGAATATCGAGCAACAGGTGGCTATTCGGAAATTTGTAGCTAGGGATTTCTAGGAAGTACGATGTATATAGAAGCGAATCGTCGTCGAATACAATTTCTTCTCTATAGATCCCTTGTATCACTCCTTGCTCCGGATATCCATATCGTGATAAATTTATCGGGAAAGAGTTGAATGCAAACTCTATGTAATTGATTGAACTGTAAACAAAATTCCTGTTTACCGCCTGTTACAGAAATAACGCATAAATTAAACGCCACGCCTGGATATTTCATTACTCTGGAAGTGTATATTGAAATTGGAATAACGTTGCAAAATTCTTTCCTATGTAATACAAAATCCTACAACATAACGTTTCTCCGATCATCCATCCTTGAAAGAGATAAAAAATTCGAATTTTTTCCAATCGATCACATTTACCATCCGATAATTAATAAAACGATCGATTTATCATTTATCCGAATAAATAAAATTTCCAATTTTAAAGCAACAGTCCAAGAATCACGTGTGCGATATCGTTCATAAAAATAAAAATTCATAGGATTCACGATTATTAGTTGCTGTTATTGGAAAAAGATTAGAAGCACGGTAATCCACGGTGATCGTGGAAAAGCATTTACGGAATGATCCAACACCCTCTACGTTACCAGCTCGCGAAACAACGAACGATCATTCCGCCATTGCAGGCCAGGAACGAGAAAGGAGAACGCTCGTACGTCGATTCCAACCGAGGTATGATTGCATTTTACCAGTAGAAAATGTCGTGAAAATAAAATCTCGTCCCACCTACTCACGAATCACGTTGTTGACGGAAAAAAAAAAAGAGAAAGCGGGAGGATAGGCTAACCGTTCGCCGATGTTTCAAGCTCGAAGAGAAGTCTCGAGGTCGAAATCAAAGTCGAAGAACTTCCGTCGAGGGATGAGCGACGTGGATCGTTAACCAAAAAAAAAAAAAAAAAAAAGGAAGAGTAAAAAGGAAAGAAAGGGGGGAGAACACTAGGGTGGAGGACACTTCGATCTTCTTCGAGAACTTTTCTGTTCTGTTGGTGAAAGAGAGAAGAATACGTCGCGGTTGGGGAAACGTGGTAACAAGGTAGGTCCGCGACAAATAGGGGGCGAGGGGGAGGGGGAGGGGCAGATCGGCCATCTGATATTCAACTCTCGTCCACGAATTTTTTCCGTTCAAAAAGGGGGAAACGGGGAATTTTTATCCCCAATTTTTTTCGCTTTTCCCACCCTGGCAAACGCATCACAACTTTCCACCGATTTAAACTCGCTTCGTGGAAATTTCAAAGTTTCGCGGAGATAAATGATCGATGCGAGGCATCCGTTTGTTCGTTCGCAACGAATGATTTTCCAATTTTATTGACCTCTTTCGAATCGACGTAAGGTGAAAGATATTCCACGAAAATCCGAATATTTTTGCTTCGTATTTTTTTCTCTCTTTTTTCTTTTCTTTCTTTTTTTTTTTTTTTTTTTTTTAGAAAATTGAACCGTATTTTTCTAAACAGTAGTAAAGCAGTTGAAGAGAGAAGCAACTGAAAGAAGATCAAACAAAAGCAAAGATTTTACCAATCCTGTTTAATCATCTAAAAGAATGAACGACAGTCCACACAAAGAGAAACCACAGAAATTAGTAAGTCGCTTCGCTTTAATTTCTAATAATAAGATTATTGCTTTTCGATATTCTCGTTCCATAACGGTAATTATAAACTGAAAGTTCTGGAAAGTTACATCAATTTGCATCGATATTATCAATTAAAATATCAGAAAAAATATTTTTCTATTTATTTTTAATAAAAAAAAATGTCTGCATTAATAATTTATCATATATTTTGGAAACATTTCATCTCGATAAAAATTATCAAAATACATATAACTTTCGAATAACGATGAATATTTCTATGATTTTTCGTAATTATAAAAAATTCAAGGAGAACACATTTAATGCGTTAATAAAAATAACGTTCCACGTCTCCATGTCAAAAAAAAAAAAAAAAAAGGAAAAAAGAAAAATTTATGTTCTCCTTGCTATGCTATAAAAAATAAAATTGTGAAATATAACAAAAGTTCAATTTAACAGGCTGCAACAGAAGCAACTCGTTTCGATGAATCTCACAATTCGACGAGCCGTATTTCCACGCAACAGGAAGTAATTAGAGATTCACAGTCGATTACATTGCGGGCTACAAGTAAGTGAACAACTAATTTACTCAAACAAAAATATTTGTATCTCCGATTAATTGCTGTTTACCACGAAAACAGCATTACATCGGGCTTTGAGAAAAAGATTAAACGTAAAGGGAGGAAACGATAATTAAGACTTTGTATAATTAAAGGAAATTTCATTATGGAGAAATTTCTATAAATTTTATCGCAAAGATTATATTTGAGAAATTAAGAAGAGTTAAGAAACTTTCTTTAATCTACCTTTCTTATAACTATAAATAATATTGCCGCATTTTTAATTCTTTAACCATTATTTACGAACACCTTTCTAGAAGTTTTTATCTCGTTAATTCGATGGTATGTTAAATTTTTAATAATTACTAAACTTTATTACACCGACATATTTTTAATTCTTGTCGAATCCTGTCGAGCACTCATCGTCGGTCAATTTACCTTTAATGAAAACTACAAAAGTAATCAAGAAAGATCGCGAAACTGAGCGAATTTCAATTTGCATTTAAATTTATTCTAAAAAAAAAAAAAAAGAAAAGAAAAAAATCGGTAAATTCGAATCTGTCAACCGTGTAACTCGCGTTGTAAATTCTCGCTTCGAGCCTTAAAATTCTAATTGTCAAAAAGAACTGGTACAAAAGGAATTAACAAAAAAAAGTGATGTTTCCCTTTTGTCGGTCAGATTCCTTTGTCGCACGATCTTTTCAACCTTTCCAATGAAAAGCTTGAAATTTAACAGCAGTGCGTGGAGAAAAAAACAGCAGAAAGAATTGAATCATCGACGAGGAAACAAAATGGTAAAAAAAAAAAGAACGTTTGACAAGAATGCAAAAATCGCAAAAAGGGGGGAGGAAAACTGTTCGTTAATAGGGGAGGGGAGTGGAAACAATGTGGAAACTTTCCTAATGGGAAGGAAGAGCATCGTTATTTCTGAAAAAGCGCCAATTAGGCACCATAAGTGTCCTTATATATATATATATAAATCGGCCATTCGTAAATCGAAAGTCGTTCCTCCTGCCTACGTTTCCAGCCTCGATAAAGAACGGCCGTGTCATAAACCACGAGGATGTCGAACGTTTCGTGGAAAAAGAAGTCGCAAAGGAAACATCGTGTGTCCACAAATTGATGATCACACTCGGAAGAAATCCTATCCGAGTCCTATTGCCTTATTTTTCACGTCTCTCTCTTTTTCTCTCTCTGTATGTGTGTTCTCGCGATACGTTTCTCTCGAAATCGGGGACTAACGAAGTAAACCAGTATTCTTTACGAACTGTAAAAAAGAAGGGAAACCAGATTTCGCTCCGGGATGAAGAAGATTAGGTCAGGGATTTTTCGAAAAGATGGATCGGTCAATGTGATAGGGATTTTCGCGCGGAAGAGTTTGCTAGCTCAAATATTTTTGGCAATAAATACGTTTAAATAACCTTTCGAATTTTTGTGGAAAATGGATTGATAGATAAATAGAGAGTAGGAGGCTCAGAAATATAATATCCGATATTGGTGTCTAATATTATTAAGAAGAGAATTATTATTAGAAATATTCAACACGAAATATAATGAAGTATATCTTACTGTTGATGTTAAACGCTCGTATAGCCAGGAATAAAATATAAATATCCGGGAGTAATTTTTTTAAAATGAATTTTTAATTTTTAAATATTGGTAATTTGAAAAGAATCGTTGGATTATTATTAGAAACGATGCGAAAGAGGTGTGAAAAGAAAAATTATGTAAAATATATATACACACTTTTCGCACGCACTTTCCATTTCTTCCCTTTAAAAGAAATATTACCCGAGAAAATTTCAATTTAAATTTAAATCGGCCCATCAAGGATCGAGAGAATGGTAACGTATTACGGGGGGAGGGGGAAAAAAAATCAATCTTAACAATCGGATTCGTTTATCTTAGGTACAGACGAGGATGAAGATGTTTCGAAGAAAAAAGATAGGCCCGAGCAGTTGACTCAAAGACTCTCGAGGGCTGAAACTGTCAGACAGGATGCCAGAAAATTGAAGACTGCCACGCTTAATAGAATGGGGAAAATGTTTAAGCAACGTTCTCAGACACCTGTCACGGATAAATCACCCCATGTCAACAGCGATACGGTGAGCAATTTCTATCTTGTCAAAAATGTGTGTGTATAAATTTCTCTGACTCAGATGTATTCCCATCCCCATCTTTTTTCCATAAATTTTTTTTTTATACGATGATTGAATTACTACACTTCTCTCGAAAATTTCCACTTTAAAATTATGTGCGATGATCATTCGCGCTCATTCATCTAATAATCTTCTTTTTAATCTTTAAAAAAAAAAAATTGATGATTCTTTGGGATGATTCGTTAATTCGTTCGCGATACTCTTGGAAATAAGAAACTAATATTGAAAATCTTTGTTTCGTTAGAATCCAATTAAATCTATAGAATGCTCTAGCGAGGAGACATCGAAAAAAGAGAAGAGCAACTCTTTAGGCAGGATGCTAAAGCTTGTGGATAAAGACGGCACGTCTAAAAAAATATTTCACCCTCGAGCAGGATCGTTGAGTCGCATTCTGCGTCGGAATCCTAATCACGAGAATAACGAAGACAAAAAGCCCGAAGAAAACTCACCGGGGATTTTCTCGAGAATGCTGAGTCAGTTAAGAGGAAAGTAAAAAAAAAAAAAAAAAAGAAAGAAAGAAAGAAAGAAAGAAAGGGACTGCAAACAACACTTCACATTTAACACTTCATATCTCTTCCTTCTAACTTCTACTTTCGAACAAATTTTTGTCATTTACACAAAAGGATGATATAATTATTAGTTAGATTAAAAAATAATGAAATTATTACGAAAAAAAGAAGGAAAAAATGGAATAGAAATTGCAATTCTCAAAGTGGATAAAAATTTGATATTCTTAATAACCATCATGTTTAATTTTTTCCATATTATTTTTAAAAAGAAATACCGAACGATACGATATTAAATTTTCTAGAAATGGATATTCTTTTCTATAAAAAATTGTAAAATACATTCTACATAAATAGCAAATCTATTTAAAAATATTCATTTTTGTATTTGATAACTTTACGAAAATTGTTTTTTTGCTTCATTTATTATGCGAGTAAAAAAAAGAAAAATTCCTTTTCTTTATCATATCAAAGTAAAATATCTTGCTCAAAGGATAACAATAAACTGATCTCGTTTCAAGAACTATATATTATTATTATTTAATTTTCACGACTGAAATACATACGTTACCGTTAATGAAAAATTAATGAATATGAAAGTATAAATTATTTATCCATTAAAATTTTCTCCTTGTTCAATTTTATTTAAATTCAGATTGATCCGTTATTCTTTTTACCAACTGTAGATAACAAACATACGAAATGGATTTTCATTAAATTTTATTATCTATTCGTTATTTTGATTTTAGTATTTTAATATTTAGGTCGTCCACATAGTGGTAACGCCACACTCGAACCAAATCTGAAGATGCGCAACAAAAATTCGTTACCTCCAAAGGCGCCATTGAATACAAGAACGACTAACAATGTACCTTCGTCAACTTCCGCTTCATCGCCTCAGACACAGGCTGCGGGATCGCCCCAGAAATATTCCACTTTCGAATATTCGATTTAAGCCGATTAACCTCCAAAATAGCGATTTTGTAATAAAATTAAAAATAATAAACTGTCTGATTATAAAAATCACAATCGTTGCGGATAAAATGGTTAATTTTTAAAATTCAAATTCAACTTTTTCCAATAATTCAATAAGTTTTGAATGATTTTATGATATATTGGCCATTTAACGTGCAACAAATATAACATTTGTATTTTATTATAATATTGTATTTAATTATTCGAATATTTTCGAACTGGTTCAACCGCGCTCGTGATAAAATTTCTTCTCTTCTGCCAGATATAAATAAAATAAATAACGAAAAGAAGAGGTATCCAATGTATTAAAAAAAAAAAAAAAAGAAAAAGAAAGAAACGGAGCGCGCATACGTGTAGAATAATTTCGTAGAAATGACGCATGGAAATCGTATCAATCTCACGTGCGATATTGATATATTGCTGTATCGAAATACGTCCAACGTTGAGAACAAATTAAAAAAAAAAAAAAAAAAAAGTTTCAATTCGATTACGTTTCAACGTATGTATTGTCTATATACACTAAAAGAAAAACAATAACAGTTTCGCGTAAAATTTACATTATTTCACGACGAATCCATGTCTCTAAATCGATACTTTCATTTAGCTATGTAACGATAATTTCCTTTCAAAATTCCTTTGAAAATATTTTACGCATATTTTATCGATGAATCGATCATTATTATTATTATTATTAATATTATTTTAATACAATTTAATAAAAATTAATAAAATAAAACGAACTCGTTTTTTTCATTGGAGTTTTCTCGATCAAAATAAAGAAATGCATGAAAAGGATGATGTTTTTTTTTTTTTTTTTACTTGGAAGAACCATGTTTATTACGTACGTATATTTCGTCTTTCTTTCTTTTTTTTTTTTTTTTATTTTCGACGAGACAACCCGTGTCCCTTCGTGCTGTACAATTTTTTTCTTTTCTCCTCTCGCTTACATTAATTACTCTCTTTATGATTAGCATTAAACGACAAAAGTATCATATTGGGATGATTTTGCGAATTTTAACGAACGATCGGTCGGATGATGATTCGCAAAATCATTCCAAATGATTCTGGTTGTTCAGACAGTTGAGTAAAAAAAAAAAAATTGCATATTTACAAAAGAAAAAAAAAAGAGATGGAAACAGTAGACTTACAAACGGCATACATGATTTCTCTTTTCGCGCACGCAAATCTCAGCGTTATTGCTCGTCGTGGAAATATACATACACGTGTATATATATATATGTGTGTGTAGCTCGGTACATGCTCGATCAAAACCTGCGAAACTTGAAATATTTAAATATTTCTGCACACGATTAAAAAAAAATTTTACACGCATAAAACGAATAAAATGTAACCGTTTTGATCCAATCCTTCCTTTTTTCCTCCCTCTTTCTCCTTATTAAATAGATTTAGACGTAATGATATTTATAAAAATACGCATCGTGATAAAATACGCACATCGTCACATCACCTTCCAAGATAAACGAAGATATTATCTACTCGAAAATAATATTTTTCACTTTCTTTTTTTTTTTCTTTTCTTTTCTTTGTTCTCTTTATCTATTTATCTATCTATAAATCTATCGTGAAAGGAATCGTTTCTGAAGTGAAATAAATCGTTGTTGTCAATTTGAATTTGTGTTTCGGTATTGCCCAGTTAAATATCGCAGACGTCAAGCACACCCCATCTATCGATTAACCAGTGTCTAACGATTTGTGCGCGCCGTTTAAAAAATATAAACGTACATATTTTTCTCCATCCTATCATCTATTACTATTTACATCGAATCGGGCGACAATGCGCGGGATTCATAGGTGTTTCAACGATCGTTCGATTTATCGTACAATTGTTCTTGTGATGATTTCTTTTTTCCTTTTTTTTTTTTTTTTTTTTTCATTTCACGCCTTTATTACGTTTCGGGATTTTGATCCTCCAAATGATCCAGTGAAAAAAAAAAAAAAAGAAAAAGAAAGAAAGAAAAAAGTAGTAATTGGCACGAACCCACACTCGATATCGAAAAAACCTTTACTATTAATCATCCATTTGGTTGTACCTCATCCTGTCTCTTCAATTTCCCATACTCGCTCCAACAATATTGATTTATCACAGAATAACGCATTCATTACACTAATGACAACGCAATTTTCGCATCGTATATCTTCGTGCTCGATTCTTTTTAATACATACATGTATATATATATTGTAATAAATGGATTTCTCCGGATATTTATCAAATGTCAAAGTAAATTTAACATTTTCATCGAACTTCGTACATACGTTAAAATCGAGCACAGTGCAAATGAGATTCCAATTCACTCCAATCCATTTGATGCAATGACCTACGCACACCTCGTCTTTGCATTTTTCGACAGTTTCAAGTTCATTCTGGAAATAATTCGTGTTCGAGATATTTAACCGTGTTTGTTCTAAAAAAAAAAAAGAATCCTTATTTTTCTTAAATTGTGCGCGATAAATTTTGCCCTTTTTCGAAAAGAAATCTCTTTCGTACGACATTTTCATTTTCACGTTATCCATATTTCTCAAAACGAGGCAATATTCGATCGAGAAAATTTGGCAAAATTTATCCGACAATTTAAATTATTTTTATACCCTTCGTACGTATGAAAAGCTGCAATGACATCGAATGCCTTAACATAGAGTAATTCAGATCATATTATACAGATCTTTTTTTTTTCCTTTTTACAATTACGTTATGATATGATCGTGGTATATGTATACAGAAGCACACATTTACACAGACGATGATCGTAAATATGACAATCCGAGCGGGTGTTTGATTGGGCGATTCACGATGAATCTGGTGAATCTGATTCGATGAAAGCGACATTTATTTTTTGGGATTTGTTAATTGCTGACCAACCGTGTTTAACGTGTTCTTTTTTTTCTTTTTTTTTTTTTTTTTTACAAGCAATACAACGTCACTTCAATCGAGGAGTTACGCTCGCGATAATAATTTGATTAGAAAATATATAGGATCATTTCTTAAATAAATTCGATGATTATTTTCATTATTGTTATTATTATTATTTATGTACAAATAATTTAAAAACTGTCGATCTTTTAGTTACACTTTTAGTTTCAATGGAACATTTTCATGGAAATTGAATATTAATGAGATTGCAAAAATTATCTCCCTTTATTATTTATTTAGTTATCACATTAATTTATTATTGATTTCTTATGCGCATAAAACTATTTTTAGAGTCGCGTTAATGATTTTTAGTATAATGCAATAATTATAGTATTGGATTGATGTGAAATTTTGTGAAACTGGAACAAGCTCTAGAAAAGAGAAGACGAAAAATATTATATTAAGGAAAAAATGAAACTTAACAAGTTAGTTTATAAAAATATAAGAAATTACTTTCAATACGATCCGGGAAATTTCACTGAAAAGCAAACAAATAATCGTCGTACATCGATATCGTTATCGATCGATGTAAAAGTAATCGACTTTTAATAAAAGTATCCAAGTACTTTTTCTATTAAAAAAAAAAAAAAAAGAAAAAAAAATCACGACAAAACGTAAAACATCGTAAAACGTGCGTCACTAATCGTCTGAAAGACACGAAATTATTTTTCGAAGAAAGAGAAGAACGAAATTAAATAAACTAAACGGGATATTGATTCTTGGCTGTGGATACACACATACATATATATATATATATATCCACCTACGCGTTTACACATTTCCATAATTTGGAAATCCGAGTGAGAAACTGATCTGCAATTTCATTTAAATTTCAGAGAAGGAAGAGAACAAGAACGCGTGCATTTCCCATACAACGAAACTCGAACGACCCGGGTGTGACAATTATCCATTTACACGAGAAACATCAATAATTATAACAATGATAATACAGCGTTCGCGACAGCATGTACAGCGATAGATATTATAGCAAAGAAATTCGATGAATTGGAAACTGCAACTTGTCCGGTCGATCTTTTCCTTTATCGACTCGTCTACTTACGCTTATCCCTCTCTCATATACAATTATGTACAATTATTACATCTAAGAAATCTTATCTCTTATTTGGAACAATTTCTAATTGGAAAAAAGGAAACAAACCCCCTTCCCCCCGGTATGGGTGTTTAATCGTAATTAACAGTAAAACCTTATCGCTTTATAATACTCTCTATTGCGTTTGGCAGTCGATTGGCAATTTTTTTTTTTTTTCCCCCTCTCTTTAAGTCGATATTCCGAATTTCGTTTACAAAAATATCTCGTCGATAACGATAATTAGTCAGTCGTGCGTCTAATTCCGTTTCTATCCTCTATAAAGTCGTTCAAGCGAAGTGACTCGAGAGAATTTTTAGAAAAAAAAAAATGTAATTATCATAAATGGTTTAGTCCTCGCTCGAATCTATCAGGATTGATGTTATTCTTCTTCTTCTTCTTCTTCTTCTCATCGTACTATCGACCACGAGTTTCGAATCGCTGTATATATTCGCGCTCTAATGTAATTATTTAATCAAATAATTCGTGTCACCAGTCACTCCACGATATCATTTTTAATATCTCGCCTCATCGCGCCACCTCGATTACGATGATCGATTCACGGATCCACAATCGATACATAATCACGATATCGATAAAAATGATCGAGTCGACCGGACATATCGTATTATTCACGCGCGATTACTTAATAGCGAATATAAAAAACGTTTCTCCAAAAATACATGTGGGCAGTGAATTTGAAATTCTCCTCCCCTCCCCCTCCCACATACTCGAGAGAATCAATTTTTTTTACCCTGATTCGAGAATAATCCGAATTTTACGCGACTCTCAAACGCGTAAAAATCCCTCCCTCCATCCCCCCGACCGCATTGCCTCAAATACGGTAAAAATAGAAAATTAAGTACACAGATTTCTTTTTTTTGTAGCATCGAGCAAATCTTCTGACCTCTAAGTACCGGAGGGTGACGATCGGATCTTCCGTTTCCGTTCTAAAACGGAACGAAACGTAGCAGTCGTCGTAGTCGTAGTCGTTCCAATATTTCGTCCAATTTCGTTTTTTTTTTTTCTTTCAATCGCTTGGAGATTCGATCGTTCCTTTCCTCCACCAGACTTACATCCCTTCTGATATTCCTGTCTACAAATTGTAATCCCATTGACCATCGATCATCGTTCGAATCGTGCAAACAGAAGCGGTTTTGGTCCGTCGCGTTCAAGGTTCCCCGTTCACCGAGGTTCATTGATTCATTGTATCTTTTTCTTTCTTTTGTTTTCTTTTTTTTTTAAAGAAAGAAAGAGAGAGAGAGAGAGAAAACGATCCCATATGTCAAACGATATTACGAAAACGACACACGAAACGCGTCGATGAACGATGTCAAAAGTTACGAACGATCTACGATCTATGATTAACGATCTCGAAGAACGTCGATTTCGAAGAATCGAACGAAGAATCGATGAGTAAATATTATGTATTATTATACGGATCGTCGAGTGATTCTCGTGAAAAGAGTGATATGACTTCTACGAAGATGCGAGTTTCTTGTTCCCACTGACATGTTAAATTTTTTTTTTGTTTTTTACTTTTATTTATTTATTTATTTATTTCTCTTAATTCTCTTCCTATCATGAAAAAAAAAGGAGGAAATCCATTCTTCTCTCGTTTCCTATTTCATATTCCCCGTTTGTTTTTTTTTCTTTTTTTCTTTTTTTTTTTTTCATTCTAGGCAGTGTTTTTTTAATCGGCGTCTCTACTACACCCCCTTGGACGGATGGTTGCCACTCACGATTTTGAATAGCAGTAAATTTTCTGGTAAATTCTATCCGTGAATGATAAAAGAAAAAAAAAACTAGGCAAGAAGAGAAACGATGTTCGTTACGTTACTTAAAAAAAAAAAAAAAAGAAAAAGAAAAGAGAAAGAGGGAAAAAAAATTGATTTTTCAAATTCAATTCAAACATCTCGATCGCAACGTGGCAACCCAACGCGGGATACGCATCTTACGATCCTTAAGATATGCAACTTGGAGATTTATCTACATCACGACAGGTATCTAAAAACGCGAGCATCGATCGTCGTCTTTTTTTCGTAAAAGAAAAAGAGAAAAAGAAAAAAAAAAAAGAAAAGAAAATCGAGGCGGAGACACTCCTCGATCCCGGAATTACGACCATTCTCTCTCGTGACCTAATCTGAGAAATCGCCTCGTTAGTATCATCGATTTACATTATTATTTACAGAAAAGAACAGATTTACGATGCTGCACGCTCATCTCTCAGTAGTTCTCCCACTACTTTCAAACAGCCACTCGTCGCAAATGAAAATCACATCAATTCGTTACCATTCGTTTCCAATTTTACATCACGTTCTCCCGAATACAGTAGAAGCAGTTTCGACGCGAAAAAAATAATTCCTCTTCCTTACAGTCTATACACAAATCCCGCACAAGTTCTCGCTTCGTACGCCTCCTCCTCTCAATCCAAGTTCCCTAGAAATAGAAATATAATAATCTCGAATCCCTCCAATACCCCGCAAAATTTCCGCTCGTCAGAATTTCAGACTCCGCTCGTGTGTTCGTGTACGTATTTCTCCCTTTCCACCGGGGACCACTTCCTCCATCTTCCCCCGGAAGATGAACGCGATCGGATGAGATGATGAAATGCATCGTCGAAACCATCGTAGAAAGGAATAAGCTTGTTCCTCGATCGATCGAAACCTGTTCGACGATCATTCGAACATTCCAGGCATCGATCGTCGAACGGTACTTTCTTTTTCACTCGTATCATTCGCATTCTCGCGGTGAAAGTTCAGACGCGAAGAAGCGATTATTGTCGACGGTATATGTATGTGTGTGCGCGTGTGTGTGTGTACATATAATATATGCTATTATTCGTCGAAGCACATTCGTATTTCGTTTACTATCACGTACACGAAACGTTTTGTGAGAAGATGCAATAGTCTTGACTGCTGTTATTGTTGTTCCTCTCGCAAGAAAACTAAAAAAGACGTAAATCATCTCGAACGCTTCTTCTTAAGCAACGAAGCTAAGCTAGTTTCTCGTCTCTTTTTTAGAAGCACTTCTGGTATATCTCGTGAGTGTACAATGATTTCTTCCATTTCCCTTAGTTTTTCTCCATTTTCGACAACACGCCACGCATGTAGTAATATTATATATATATATATATATATATTTATAAATATATATATATATTTTTTTTTTCACGGTGCACCGCACCTCTTCTCAAAATATCTCTAAAGCATCCTCGTGTTCGTTGATCCCTGAATGAATCGAGGTATTCGAACATCACATTCCTGATTCCGCTATTCCTTCGTCGTCTGTAAATATATGTAACGATGGATGAGAATTGATGGATTAATTTTTACTTAATTGAAAGATAATTAAATTAAACGAAAAAATCATGCTAGTTGTCGAAAACAAATCGGAAAGCTATTCTTAGATTAGATGCAAAGAATATTAGCGTGATGTTTTGATTAATAATTAACGATGATGATTTTGTTATGCGAGAAATTAGAGATTTTTGTATTGCGATAGCTGTTGTTAGAGATTAGTTCAACCCAATTTTTTTTCTTTTTTTTTTTTTTTTGCTTGTTAATTGCTTGTAACATTTTTGGAACGATGAAAAAATAATTCAAAATAAAATTTTGCAACGTGTGAAGAGATGAATGTATTTTCGTATCCATGCTTTTTCGTTCGAAATTTATGCAAAACAACATCAACATTTCAATGCAGACTAATAAATATTTATAAAAAAAGATTACGAATATATTTAAAAATAAAACTTGTAAAAAATATGAAAATTATATTTACTTCTTTTACGCAAATACATATAATACGATTTTTCAAAATTAGTTTTTTCTCGTAAAAAGATAAACTGAAAAACTGAAAAGCCTTCATTGCAAAATGTAAAATATTTGAAAGAAGAAAAAGAAGAAGAAAAAAAAAACGAAAATTCATAAAAAAAATTATTACCCAATAGAACGAAGTTCCTCTTCACTGGAAAAATTATGTAAAAAAAGAAAATTACCTTTCAATATCAACGAAATAAATATTCATGTAACAAACAATACAAATCTACTTCTTTGCCTGTACATTCAAAGCAAATGTGTTACTTTCTATAGATTAGTACTCGTGCCACGTGCGTTGGTAAAACTACTATTAGTTATCCGCATGCAAAATACTCCATACAAGAGAGAAATCTAAAATAAAATAAAAAAAATAAAAAAAAAATGAAAAAGACAGGTTAAATAAATGAAAATATTAAGCGAGGATCGAAATTACCATCGACGCCGGAATCGCAGTTCGAGGGTCACCTTTCCTTTTCATCCTCGCCAGGACTGTTTGTATTTTCAACCGAGCTTCGATTCTTGCCTGGATTCAAAGGGATTACGAGGTTGGAGAGGGGATGTGATTCAACTACGCACGGACGTGATACCAAAATTTACCAAAAAAGCAACACTTTTTTCACGTGACACAAAATATGATGATATATCATCTTCACTTTTATCTTATGATACCAAATAGCACTACTACTATCATCATTACCATCTATCACCACCACCACCATCATCACCACCACCATTTTCTATTCTAGATTTAAACTTATTCGATTGTTAATAATTATCCTCTTTCGAATTTATTGTGCATACATTTGATCAATACGTATCGTGATTTTTCATTAATTTCATTGCGATATCATAGATGGAATCGTGAATGAAAGATTTTATATTCATCGCGATTAATCGAGTGAAAAAAGTGAAGAATTAGATGGATTAGATTTTTCCAAATAATACGTAGATAATACGTATATGTATTATTCCAAAATGTGTCAACTTTGGAAATCTCGAATAATCGAATAATTCATGCACTACTGCGTTCTCCGTTTCGAACAATACAATTCGACTTCACACAAAAGAGAGAGAAAATGCATTGTTCGTCCAAATGTCAATATAAAATAACACTCGAGTCAATTTCACGTTTACGCTTAATCGCTTTTAATTATCTTCGTAAATAAATCCGGATCGAATCACTCAATCGTGTATCCTAACCTCGAAACTTACCTTCGAATCCCTGATTGTCGTGAATCTCTCGCGGCGGGCCAGTCATGTCCTGGCCCTCCAACACCGCCAGAAGACACTGGTGTATGCAAATGTACTGTTGCTCGGTCTGGACCATCCACACACGCTCCTTCCTCATCGCCCACACTATCCCAAAGATGTCCACGTATTTGGACACCAGGATCTGCTGTAATATTCTGTCCAACGTGATGAACGTACCGCTACGGCCGACTCCCGCGCTGCAGTGAACCACGATCGGCCTCTGATCCGGCCTCACTCTTTCCCTAAACGCCCGAACGAATCTGGCCAACGTTTGAGGGGGATTTGGAACGCCGAAGTCCGGCCACGTTGTGAAATGGAAGTGTTGAATCACTCTTTTCGCGTCTCCCTGTTGAAGAAAACGCCAACGCCTTTGAAAACTGATCACGATTACGATTATTTGTATCTGAAACGATTAATTCGTCCGTTCGCCTGAAGCGGGCAGTGTGTCTCCGCGATACACGTCTTGATCGATCGTCGATAAAGACGTGCCCTACTCACTCTGCACAGCATGAACTCCGTGATGCTCCAGTCGGGATAATGCGTCTCGTTCAATATGGTTACACAAATGTCACCGTAATAGACGGGATGAGTGTCGACTGGCCAATAATGGTCACACTTCTCTCTTCCTTTCTCGATACACCTGGTCAGCATTACGATCGCCCTGCTGTTGCTTTCCCAGACCATTCTCCAGAAATCGTCGCGCGTCGAGTGTAAAGGACCTTGAGTGACGATGAACTCCCTCGGAGAATTGTGCCCCTGATTCGAAGAGAAAAGGAATATTATCGTTCTCCCTTCCCTCTGAAATGAAATTCAAATTTCACTCACGGGGACGTAATTGGCGTTGATGTAATCGGAACCCTCCTCGTCGTCCACGGGTTGCAACTTGAATCTGCTGTGATCGTAAGGTAAAATATTGGTGAAACGATTCTTCGGCCTGTTGCACGGCAGATCGGCGGCTGTGCAAGGCTGATCCCTTCCGACGTGTTTCAACTCTTCGAACTCCTCCGAGAAACGGAAGTCGGAATCGGCCGACATCGTCCGATAATGTTCAGAAAAATCTTCTATCTTGATTGGCCGACTAAATGAAAAAAGGAAGAGAATTATTATCAAAAAATCATTTAGTTTTTCAAATTGAATTATATAAAATTGATATTAAACCTGGTATCGATCACGCTGTCCGGTAAGGACAAATTGTCAGTGGTCCTCGTTTCGGTTGTCTTCCGTCCCTGACTTCTTCTCCGCCTGACCAATAACCCGATACCCAATAAAGCCAGTAAAAGTACTATCGGGACCGTGACTCCAACTATGATAGCCGTATTGTCCTTGTCTAGATATATTAAAAATAATTAAGAAAGAGAGAAAGAAAAAAGAAAGAGATAACTTACGAATAATTAATACGATTATTCCTCCTTTGGGTAATTACTAAATACTTTTACAGTCATCCTAATTATAAATTCTTAAGTAGAAAGAGTTAGTTATCTCTGCCATCTTACCTGCCAGCAGCAATCCTTGGACAGACATGTACACGAAATAACGAGGTATGTATTTAGCAAGCTTCCTACAGCTATACGCCACAATTAAACCGCGAAACGAAAATAGGCAACGCGGATTCGAAACGGAGGAAAAATAGCGAAGAAAAAAAAAAAAAGAAAAAAGAAAAAAATCTCACGAACTCTCTTGAGAATCGGTTCGAAACGCGAAGGAGAACGGAACGCGTCCCCGTTTCGCGGAGAATCAAAGAGAATTTGCTAAGATCGGTCGAAACGATTGTCGGGAGACAAGCAGCTCTTCGCACGATCGTTCTCACCTGTTTGAATCGGGAAACTGTAACTCGTGTCCGTGAATTTGTCCGGGGCGGTGAACGCGCGAACTTTTACTCTGTACGTGGATCCAGATTTCAACGGGCCGTTGCAGTATCCGATCTTGTTGTCGCAATTCTCGCTGCCGATCGTGAAATCCTCCACGGACCCGTTTTTGAAAGGATAATAAGGCTCCATCACCTGAAAGTTGATCGATTAATTCGTTCATCGATTTAAAATTTGTAGAAGAGAATTTTTATTATATTCAATAATATTTGCGCAAGTAACAAGTGTTAATCGCGATTTTTTTTTCGCAGCTTACGTTACGTCCAAAGTAAGAATAATTCCAAGAATTAATAATATCGGGCGGCAATTATCTTTGTAATCGTGTAATATTTTTTATTTCACATTCGTACCATATTCTCTCAATTTGCACGCGTATCGAATCGCGATATATAAATATCGCGTATTATCGTGTTGTTTTTCTTTTCTTCTTCTTCTTCTTTTTCTTCTTCTTCTTCTTCCATGTTCTGATTTATGCACATGATTTTATGATTTTCTTCTTCGACAGGAGGAAATTTTTTTCAGGGACGCGATAAATCAACCTCTATTATCATTATTCCTCTAGATAGAAACTGGAATCCACTTAATCATTTTCCGTTCCGTTCCGATATTAATTAAAGGAACAGGATTAAGAAAAGGAAAGAAAAGAAAAAGGAGAGACGCGAAATATAAAATCAATTTTCGCCTAATTAATTACCTGGGTGAAGAATTTTGTACTTTTCAAAATCAACTCCTCCAGCACATTCATGCTGTCACATCCAAATGGAGAAACAAAAAAACGTTCAAAAGAAAAGAAAAATACTCTTTCCTCGAATCGCGAGCCCGAATCGACATACTTGTACGTTTCATTATATTTTTATACAGCACGAGGGATGCTGCCCGTTTAATTTCCACCACGTCTCGCCATTACGACAATGATACGACGCGCGATTCCGGCCTCCAACGTCAACGAATCGACCAGAATCGACCACGTTCACCGATCGACTGTTCCACGCGGAGCAGGTCGCTGCAACGCGCATGTAACGCGCGACAATTGCAACGTACACAAATTGTTTATGCGTGGTCTTAAGACAGCTCGTTCGCCGTCCGTGATCCGCCAACTAAACGAGTTGCAACGCGTTTAATTTATTTTACATCTTACGATTGCAATATCGTGACGCATCTTGCGATGAAAAAAATTTGACGTAATCGACCATTATGCGCCTTCCCAGAGAATTGCTTGCAATTCTTTGCGCGATGCCGATCATCGAAACGATACATATACACGCACATACATATACATATACGAATCGAAAAATTTGTCAAGCGTTAGAACTTTCGATGCGAAAATAAACGAAAATAAAGATACAAATTTCACGACGAGTCGAAAACGATCTCCAATCCTATTTTTCACTTAGGAAGAGTTTACTGGGAAAATAGAATCGGTTTGGGGATAGAAAAGAATTTCTGAAAATCTCTTACCTGATACGGTGGCCAGATACTGTAAGCCTGAACATCCCTCCAGCTGGGCATCTCCAAGCCAGATGCGTTCTTGCTGTCGTCCTCGGCGACGATGATCGTGTAGGACGTGACGGCTCCGTTCTGCTCGCTGAAGTAATTTTTCCTGAACCGTATCTGTATCGTTGTGCTGCTCCTGCACACCTCGGTCGGCACCACCTGCGTGGGCGGTTTGGGAGGAGCGAGGATCGGCATCTTCTGCTTCCACACCGCCTCCGGCCCGAACCCTATCCTCGTCTGCGCCTGGATCCTGAACATGTACGTCTTTCCAGGTATCAGAGACTTGATCACGCCGCGGTATTCGTTCGGCTTGAAATCCTGCATCTGAGTGTGGTTCGAGCCCTGAATCGAGAGAGGAGACCAACAAATGATAATTCAGTTGGACGATTAATTTAAACCTGATCACGATCCTTAACTCCTACGTCCTCCAAGCCTTGCTTTTAATTGCTTAAAAACAATGTGTGCGTCGAGATACGTGCGTGTTTTTTTTTTCTTTATCGATTTTCCTTTTCCTCCTCCTCTCGTTCTCCTTTCCTCCCCCTCCTCTCGCCCATTTTCCAACTCGAGCTCTGTCTTAGAGCTTCCGTTTTACGCGTAATATATCGAGGCAACAGGCGAGGCAAACACGGATGAGTCACGGATTCAATGCTGCTCGACTCTCGATGCGACTCGCAACGGAGAGATTGATTCGTCGAACGGAATCGAAATATTCGGGGGAAACGATCCATGATTGTTGCTAATTAAACGTTTTCTATGATGTGACCGTGAGAGTAAAACGTGGCCAGATCGAATTGTATCGTATTATCGAATGGAAGAACGAGCGATGATAAAATAATAATAAGAAGCGTATACTCACGTCCAAACCGTAGGTGATGGTGTACTTTATTATGATGCCGTTCTGCTCTTGGCTGGGGAGCGACCACTCGAAGCTAATGTCGCTCGGTTGAATGTCCGTGGGATGGAACTTCTCCACCTTTCCAGGATAGGACTCGCTGGTGGTGAAACTCGCGCTCAGAGGATTCGATATTCTCAGATAAGAGGACGCGGTCCCGGAACGGACCACCAATGTGAAAGTGTAATTTCTATGCGGTTTCAAATCGGAGATCGTTATCGAGTTCACGGTGGTGATGTTCTGAATGTAATTCCCCTCCGTGTTTATGTATTGAACCTCGAAAGCGTCGTACTGTCCACGCGGTATGTCCCACGTGAGCGTGATCCTCGTGTCGTTGATGTCTATGGCTTGAATGGACGTGACTGGTTCGGGGTCTGAAAGCAGAGTTCAACGTTTCGAAAGAGAGACGAAAATCGGAAATCGTGGCAGGCCTCGATCTCTCTTCACGCCTCTGTTCTCCTTCTTTGGTTAATTACATTTTCTTTTTTTTTTTTTTTAGCAATGTTTCGTGGATCTCGAGCACCATAAGCAGGCTGAACTTCAAACTGAATGAAGTTACCACGTTCTTAAGTGGAATTTCTCGGGCGGGTCTGTCGTACTGTACGCCTCGGTGTGTGCATTAATCAAGCGGGATCAATGATAAGATCGATGGAAAGACAAGACGGGCAAGATTTCTTTTTATCTCTTGTCTGTGAGAGAAAAGAAAAGAAAAAAAAAAAGAAAGAAGGAAAGAAAAGATAAGGCAAAACAAGTTCACACAACTTTTTCGACAGGTAAAAATACATACCTATATGCATATATATATATATATATATGTATATAGGGTACAATTAGTATATGGATACCTCTTCCTCCTATACAATATATACATACATAATCTGGATGTGTGATTGTTTCATTACTCAGACTTTTGCAGTACGAATATTTTATTTCTAAACACGATTTTCGTAAATATCAGTATCTCTTTTGAAATCGCGAATTTTCTCAATTACTATTGTCCTTTTTTTCTTTTTTTCTTTTTCTTAATTCGCTTGCTTATGAGTAGAAAGGAATTAGATTAACCGCGAGTGGCGCATTGTCCCCTCCCTGAACGGAAAGTTGAGTACTCACAAAGTCGATCCTGCCTGAGCAGCGGCCTGCTCTCCACGTTATCGCTGACGGTCCAAACGGTAACGTTGTACAGTTTACCGGGCGTGAGGCCGGTGAAGGTCACTTTGGTGTCCACGTCGTCCACCATCTTCTGTTTCGTCGTGTTCCTCGAGTCGCTGATCCGGAACCGGTACAGATCGAACTTGGAGGATTGAACCGGGGTCCGTGTGTATCTCAAGGTCAACGAGTCAGGCTGATCCTGATCGACCACCACAACCACTTCCGATTGGATCAGCGGCACTGAATTCGAGAGAATTCGGTGTTTTTTTTTTTTTTCTTTCATCGGCCATTGTTTTTTTTTCTTTTCTCTTTCTTTTCCTCCCCCTCTCGTTTCACGCACTGTTTCCTTTACTCGTCTCCCCCTTTCCTTCCAATCTCTACTATTATCAATCACGTTTCTCTTTTATTCAGATCGACTTTTTTCATCGAATTACGTTTATGTTACACAGGCTTTTTCTTTTTTTTTTTTTTTTTTTTTAGTTCAGCGACCATTACGAATAACGAAGCTAATGAATAATAGATTATTATCGGAGCGAAAGATTGCTGTTCACAAGATTATGACACAAAATATGGGGAGGGGGTGTCGTCGTGTCACGCAACGCACACGCAAAATTAGTAGAATGAGGTAGTATCGACCAGCGAGGTTGTGGTATCGTTTCAAATATTATACAATGTGTTAGTACTCGTGATGAAAGCGAGTTGGTCGACGAAATAACAGCCGGACGAAATCCATCCATCCAAAAAGAGAAACGTATTAGTCGAGGGATAAGTGTACCCTTTCGCGATACACTTTAGGGTTAAACAAAATCGTGTACTCACTTGTCCTCGTAGTCAGATTGGTGATCTCACTGACCAAGTTATAGGAGATGGTGCATATTACGAAGGAGTACTGAACACCGGGCATAAGATCGCCGACCAACACCCTCTGCACCGAGTTCTCTTCGTAGAGGCCACCCGCGGCCACGTCGTTGCTCTCGGTCACGTTCTTCGTGCGCACGTCCTCGCGATTGTCCACCGGCCACCACCTTATCACGTACGTCTCGATTCTGCCCTCGGGCCTGGGCCATTCCAGGGTCACGTTCGTCGAGTCCACGATAGGGGTGATGTTGAGCACCGGGTTAGACCCTGGAGGGATCGTCGAGAAGAAGGTCAGGAATGGAAAATAAAAATGAATAAGAGAACGGGTCATTTCTCGTCGTCACTTACGAACTGTGTGGTTCACTTGAAGCGGGTACAGACTTTCCACCCCGTAACTGACGGTGTTCACTTGGATCGTGTACTTCTCCCCCGGCGTCATATCCGCCACCTCGGCCTCCGTCTCGCGAACACTGGGCAGCTTCACCCACCTGGGGTCGTCCTCCGTCCGGTATCGTATCGAGAACTCGGAATACAAGGAATCCGTAGGCGCCTCCCAACGGACCACCACGGTGTTCCCCGTCGTCACTTTCTCGATGATTAAATTCTTTGGCGGGTGCGGCACTGTTTTCATTCGGACAAACGTTACAAATGTTAAAAGGATATAACTCGTTCACCGGTGGAAAGAAGCTAGGTACGCCTGTTCTCCTTTCCAATGCTTCGTCGAGAATCCTGATACGCATTGCAAAGTAGTGGAAGAGTTACGATTCGAATATTATTGAAAATCGTAAAAATTATTTTCGTTTATCAAGTTGCGTTAAGGATAATTTATAGCAGCGTCTAGCTGTTATCTTAGCTACTCGAATACGAATTTTAGGACGCTCTGAATTCTATGTCTGATGTACAGACGTAAATATCTATTGTTCACTATTGAAAAGAAGTGCAAGAAAAATCCTTGATGTTACATAATGGAAAAGCTATGATTCGAACATCGAAAACGGTAAGAATTATTTTCGTTTATCGAGTTGCTTATTATTGTCTTAGCTACTCAAATATAAATTTTATAAATTATTGTTCACGAATCACAGCTCGTACGTATTATACAAATATCTATTGTTCACTGTTGAAAACAAGTGCAAGCATCCTTGACGTTGCATAATGGGGAAGAGGTATAATTCGAATATCCAAAAGCGTAAAAATTATTTTCATTTATCGAGTCAGGATAATCTATATCTAACCTATTATTATCCTAGCTACTGTTATATAAATTAAAAAACTATCGTTAAGATTCTATCGCATCGATAGAATATTTTGTATTCCTACATCGATGCATCGAGATTTAATTACAGATCGTTATGCATACGCAGTGATATCATCGTATATTAGAAAGAAAAATAGGCGTTCCCTTCCGAATAGACTCGTTTCCATCCGGTGAACTTCTTCCAATATTTCATTATCCACGATCGATCATCGAAGATTTAAAGAGATCCACTCACGAACGGCTTGAAAATAATCGTGAGGTTCGCTCCTGAGCCCGTGGCTAATGGCGAAAACTTTGACCTCGTAAGCCGCCCCGGGATAGAGGTCCTCGAGAACTATGTGGGACTCCGTGGTCAAGGTGGTCGCGCTCTCCCCGGTGTCGTTCCTGTTGTGCGTCACCTCGAATTTCTCTTGCCTCGAGTTAACGTCGCTCTTCCACGAGATGTTCAACCCCATCTCGGTCGGCTTCAGATCTTCGATTATCGGGCTCGAGGGCCGTGTCACTTGGTAGAGCACGGTCTCGTTCGATTCCACCTTGTTGCTAATCGCCTGGACGATTATCGAGTAATTCCTGCCTGGCAGTAAAGCCTCCAACGTGACCTGAAAATCGTGAAAGACGTTATCGCAAAAGATGATATGTAAACGCGTATCACACGATTCGAGTTACAAAATTTTAAAGTTTCCAAAAAATTGGTACAGAGTGATAAAAAAATTCGCGAAAGAAATTTAAACAAACGTAAAAATAACGATTATCCTCCAACGTGATAAATCCTGAATTTCGATCGATTTGCATTTGTTAAAATAAAAGAAACATTCCCACCTTGGTCTTATCGGTTGTCAACATGTTGCTATCACCGCCGATCGTAGTTTCCACTTCGTGATACTGAAGCTTGTAACTGTCCTGGGTGCTCGAGTTCTCCGGGTGCCAGGAAACTTCCACCATCCCGGTTTTCTCGTCGATCACCGCGCTAAGATCGCGCACCGGCAGCGGTTCTGAAACGATGGTGGAAAAATAAAAGTTTTATCGCGTTAACCGAACCACCATACACCATTTTTATCGAACGAAACGATTAATGTAATGATATATTTTAATTATAAATCGCCTTAAGATAAAAACATTTGAATAAGTTAGAGTTTAAATGAAATAGCAATATCAATCGCTAATATTTAGCGGACAACTCACTCAGAGTAACGTCCCCGTTGGCCGGCCAACTGGTAACCTTGCCCGAGACGGTCTTCACCACGACCTGGTAAGTTTTCCCGGGCTCCAAATCCTTGAACTCCCACTTGCTCTCGTCGTCCCTGTTCCTCGTAACGGGGGCGAGCCTTTTGTTGCCCCCCAACGATATCTGATACTTGTCGAATTCGGACATTCCCTCGGGCGGATTCCAGAACACGTGGAACGAGGTGGACGTTATCGAGGGCTTGTCGAAGGTGACGTTGAGGGGTCGCAACGGCACCGTTCGATACTGGGCCGTGGTCGGGGTCGAAGTCTCGTCCTCCGACACCGTTTGAACCGAAATATTGTAAGCTCTGCCTGCGGTGATACGCGCGATATCGAAATTAGAAGGGAGGAGAGGAGGATTGAATCGTTGGAAATTTTTGAAAGGAAACTTTGAAACGTGAAATTACGTATAATGGGTACGTAAGGATGATAAAATGATTGGAAAAATAACTCACCAGGAACGAGCCCCTTGAAAGCTGCCTGTGCAGGCCCGGGGGGCTCCCCTTCCTTCTCCACGTAAAGAACGGATTCTATGGCGTCTGCTGGATCTATACTAACTTTGTAATGGGTGTAAATCCCAGCAGGATAGGGAGGCTGCCAGAGGACCAACAAGGTCGTCTCGTTTCTGAACCATACGATGAACTTGCCCGGTGTGTTCGGCTCTAAAAAGATGGAAAAAAAAAGAAATCCTCTCATCAATATTTAATCAGTCCCCTACCGAGAAATTTCTCGATTTACATTTTGATCGAACTCGAAAGTAATCCAATTACAAACGAATTAAAATGAGGGGAGGAAATAACCGTACACTCAATTTTGGGGAACACGATTCGTATTCCAACTTTGATGCTTGAACAAAAATCATACAAATACTCTCGATTTCGTTTCTGGACGATTCCTTCCCGAATTTCAACGGGGGATCGATACTCACTGGTGGTGAAATTCCTGCTCGTGTACGCGACGCTCTCCTTGGTGTCCAACACGGTGAACAGTTGGAGGGAGTACGTCGCCCCTGGTATGAGGTCGCGGAGCACGTACGGCACAGCGTCCGCCGGTATGACGCTTGTTTTAGGATTCCCTGTGTCGCTGAAACTTTGCACCCTTAACCGGAACCCGGAATAATTGCCCTGGGCAGGCGGCGCCCAGTAGACTATCGCCGTCTTCCCATTTCTCACCGAGACGGTGAGGTTGGAGGGAGGGTCCGGGGCTGAAAAACGTAAATCGTGAATTCACTTTCCCAACTCGTCGATTCTTCCAGCTTCCGAGTAATTCGGGAGGAAGGGTGAAGGGAGGAATAAGAACTGGAGGATAGAATAGTGTCGAATTTTATTTATAGGCGGTGGTTCGATTCGAGAATTTTGGGAAGTTTATATTGTGCAAACAGGGAGAATATATATTTTTGAGAATAATCGTTGAAGAAAGAAAAAGAGAGAGAGAGGGAGGGGAAAGAAAAAGCAGCGTACTCGGTCGAGTACAATCTCTCCTTTCCTACGAAGCGATAATATTGTGGTTGGAAGGCAAACAAAGTTCGTGAAAAGCATTCTTCGAGCTGTTAATAGTCGCCGGTTAATAACAAGACAAATGAATGCACAACATGTTTTCCAATCAAAGATTTCAACAAAATTGATATTCGCTCGAAACATCGGAACAGACATCAGACGATTAGCTTTTTTTTCAAATTGTTATGCATTGTCGGGATAAGAAACGATTCAAACATCTGCAAGTTTTCATCGACAAATGACAACACTCAATCGAACGTATTTTTTTTTCTTTCCTTTCAACTCTTACTTTTAATTATTATTCTTTCAAAAAAAAGAACCGAATTATTCGTACCCGTGGTTATGGACGCGGTCCATGTTAGCCAATCGTGGAGACTGCTGTTGCTATAGTACAACCAAAATTCGTATTTGGTGCCTGGCAGGCCGTCCTTGAATTTTATCACGTCGCCTATGTCGATGGCGGCTATGGTGGTGTTCGGTGGTGGATAACCGACCGCAGGGCTGTAGTCCAAACGGTACCAAGAACCTCCCTGGCTCAAGTTTCCTGGTATCTCGATCGCGAGGTCTGCCGAATACGTGACCTGGAAACATGGATTTATCAACAACAATTTTCATACGTAACCACAATTTCGATCGATGAAAGAAAATTCGATAGAAATGGCCAAGGACGGATGGGACGTACGTGTAATTTTGCGCGTGTTTATCCTCTATCAACCAATGATTAAAGTTGCGCGAAGGTGGGTCAAATGACATAGGAACGTGCGGTCCACGAGTAAATCATTTGATTGACGTCAGCAGCGAGCACGACGATACGGCTCGATTCTCATGGCGTTGGAATATTTCGAATGTTTCGCGTGCGTGGAAGATTAAGATTATTTTAAATCATCGTCATCGCGGTTGGCGATAAAAATTTTATCGGCAATTGCGTAATCGTCGATTTTAATCGCGATAGCGCATCGCGAGATTTCGAAAAAATGTGAACGACGGGATCGTGCACGAGTTAAGATAATACGGCGCGCAAATAATAAATCGAAACGAAGGAAATCTTTTATACGGTTGTATATATGGTGTAGCGGTACAGGGAATTCTATACCACAACGTAACGGTAATCGAAGACATATTTCCCATGATAAACAATTTCAGATTTCACGCGCGCCTTTTGTAACAATAATACGATTTATAACGGGTAAAATAAGGGGAGGGGGAGGGGGAAAAAAAAAGGGAATCGCGACGACAGTTAGCCAAGACCGATTTTATACATTCCCGTTACAAGCTACTGGCAAATATCCAAATAGAAAGTGTGCTCTAGCGTGAAAAGGTGGAAGACCTTTCGGTGTAATTCATCGATCCATAGCGGAGGAGTTTTTAAGCCCAACCTTGATCTTCTCTCTCATCGCTATTTCCAGCCGAATCCCGAACTGCGAAATTCGTCGGTCGGCGAAAAAGATTATTCTCTTCCGATATAAAATTACTCTTTCGAAGAGGAAGAATTAATCGTGATTTTAATTAGGATCACGAATGATCGAACGTAGATTCCTTCTTTCGATCGTTAGAAAGTCGACATTCTGAAGTCAATTTTCTAAAAAAAAAAAGAAAAAGAACGCGCGAAATAAAATATAAAATCATCCTTTCGCGAGTATTCTCGGTATCTTTCATCGCTGAATATTCATCACGCGCCAGGCCTCGTTACTTTAAAGACTAACGAGCGTTTTTTTTCTCTTTCTCTCTTCAATCGTTACATCTTCCCTGCCGTATCGAACAATAAAATTGAATTCGAGGAATGCGATTCTTTTATCTAATTTAAAAATCGTCTCACGAGAGTGTTATGGACGGCGATATTTATAGCCATGAATCCTGATGGAGTGGCATTGCCGGTACGTATGTACACGGTATGCCGGAAGCGACGAGACAGACGTGGGAAAGAGGCGCACCGCAAATCTATAATGCCGTTACTCACCCGTAACACAACAGTCTGTACCGGACAGCGAATGTATATTAAAAACGATATCAATTTCGCCCGCCATCTACACTACTCCACCATGATCATAACTTTAACCCTAAAACTGTATCGTATGTACAAATAAAAAGATATTGATTTTAATCTTTAAACCAATTTTTTAATAGTGTTTTACGTGTATATATATATAAGAAGGATACTTTTCGTCCTTTCGCTTAAATTATACGTGCATTGATATTAATTTTAATCTTTGAACCAATTGTTCGATAATATTATATATATATATAATATAGCTAGAAACAATTAATACACTCTAGCATATCCAATTGAAAAAGAACGAGGATACTTTTCGTCCATAACCTTAAAATTTACACGTATGCAAATAAAAAGAAAAAATCGAGATAAATTTTAATCTTCGAATCAACTGTTCGATAGTTGTTAAAGATACAAACATCGATACACCCTAACTTCAAACGAACAAAACTTTTCGTCCTATTCCAATACCACCTATCGTTTCAATCTCGACACACGTAAAATCCCAAATAACAAGCCACTCGATCGCCCCATCGGATGCGCATCGATACCACCCTCCTGCAACAGTCTATCGAATCACACCACCCCCGGAATCGTGTCTCCCCCCATATCGGTCGCATCAACGCGATATTCTCAAAAAACGCCTTCGTAATCCCAATTTCTTGCCTCGTTGCCTCCCTTCTTCTCTCCCCCCGATTTTTCCGCCTTCGAAACAAAGATTCCGCGCGACCAAGTTTCTCTCGTTTTCCAAAGATTGCGTCTGCGGCTCTTCCTACATCCGCTCGCGACGACGCTGCTGCTGAGGTGCATATCGATCCCTCGCCCACCATCCCCCTTCCGCCCAATCCGCCCTCCCTTTTCCTCTTCGCCTCGCTCTTTCCATCGCGTCGCCGTCGTAATCGTGGCCGCGGTCGTGGTCGACGACGTCGGCAACACTCCTAATTGTACCAAGAACGGCGTGGAATAGCTGTGCGAACCCTTTGCTGGGTCGTGCGTAGACGAGGGGGGAGGGGGTTGAGCGCAGAATTTCATTGGAACGCGGCCGAGGGAGGGGGTGGAGTGCGCCGAGAATTATTTTCCACGCGTGCATCGCCGGTGATTAAGCGCGGCTGTGAGTGTGCGTGCGTGTGAGGGAGGCTTTTCGACTGTTCAAGTTTTATATATGTCGACCGATGGGTGCTCGTTGCAGAAACGAGCGACGAGCCCCGCCCTCTCTCTCTCTCTCTTTCTCCCTCTTTTTCCGCTCTCAGAGTCGCAGAGCTAGGCGAAATTGGAAAAGGCCTCGCGCGAAAGTAACGCTTTTCAACGTTGTTTCTTCAAAGAAGTATCTCTCTCTCTCTTTCTCTGGCTTGTTTTTTTCTTTTTTCGTTTATGAAACGTTAGGCAGGTGGAGAGGGGTGGTTCTTTTTTGGACTGCTCGTTAGGTAAATGCTGTCTGCCACCTTCTTCCTGTCGCCACAGAGAATCCGATCGACATTTCGCTGGGTTATCTCGGTGGATACTTTTTTTTGGACGTTACATTCATTGGATTTTTGTGAAGAAGTTGTAAGAATCGAGATTTTCAATACGTTACGCAACTTTTTTAATCAATGAAAGGACTGTAAAGCGAGCGATTGAGAAGATTTTGGAAAAGATTTTACGCGAATGAAATAATGTAATAATTGGCGTTAATTATTGGACGAAATTGGAAGGAAAAACCTATCAATTTAACCCACGAGATTATCCATACACACGGATACTTGTTTAACGTAATTCGTTGTAATGCGTTTTTAATCAATGAAAGTTGGTGAGTGGAACGTGATGCGAAACGAGACACGGATACGTGGCGTGATTTTTCAATTAAAATTACGATTAATCGTAAAACTTTGGATACAAATGAATTGCAATTGCAATACCGCCCACGCGATTATCGATCCAATTTGAAATATTTGTGTCGTAGATACTATTCGATCGTTTAAAAAAAGAAAAAAGAAGAAGAATTCAACGCCCGTCGTTGAACACCGTGAAGCTGAGTCGAATCGCGCCAAGAGATTCGTGCATGCACGACTCCTACACGCGCGCATATGCACGCGTACACATACATCGGATTGTTCGGTTAACGAGATTCCGATAACGCGATTCCTCCAATGGCCTCCGTTATCCGGGGTCATCCGAACAGGAACGGAACTCTTTTATAATCGGCCATTTCTACCGTGCAACTTATCCAATGCGAGAGAATATGAGCGCGCGCGGCCACGATACTATAAATGTATACTATAAATACCACAAAGGTTTATGCCTCTTTGCCATTGACTGGCGGCCTCGTCTGGTCGCGTGTCGCTGTATCATGATCTAGATAGGCAATATCGCAATAGGCAGAAATTGCTACGATTCCACTTTACGTAATACGTTGTTACCTATCTATGGATATAGACATAATAAAGTTGCGCAATAATTATTCCCAATTTGTGCTTCGCGAGTTTTTCATCGATTTTGGATTTTCGCGTCGGGAAAAGAAAGAAAGAGGGGGGAAAAAAATCTCTCGAAACGATCTCTCGAAGCGGTATAAAATATTGAAATTAACAAGTGACATTTCTAAAGATCACGTGGCAAACGGGGATAGATAGATAGAGAGAGAGAGAGATGGAAGAAAGAAAAAAAAGAAAAACAAGTCGTTGTGCAAGGAGAATTCAAATCGAGAGAACGAGCTCGTGAATGTATATATAATAAAATCGGTAATCAAGCGTGATAATATTTCTGCGACATTTCAAACGTGCCTGAGATCGTTTTACGTGTATTGGTTGCACCTATCGTAACACGGTATCGCGATTACATTAGGAATTTAGGCGATCGAGCTCACGCCGTGATTAACGCACCACTGTTCAATCAACTATATGCGTATCCCTACTCGATGCGTATGCAAATTTTCCCGCGAGTGTGAATTTTTTTTATAGTTCCCCGAAGCGAGTATTCGGTTACGACACTGGCGCGGGCAAGCTTTTGCCTTGGCTTGGCGTGAAATAAAGAGGAACGCTACGTGCGAGCGATGACGATTAATCATCGCGCGGACAAAGGAAACAGAAATGAAAAACGAACCATCTTATCGATGAGTTAATAACGAGAGAGTTGTTATAATCTCGCCGAGAGAGAGAGATATTAAAATGAAAAGATAATGGAAAAAATTTTCAATCGCACAGATAACGTAAAAGTTTTAACGCACGGCAAGATAGGAAGTCTGTCCCTTTCAAGAAGAGAATACTCGATGCAAATGCGGATTTACCGCTCTAACAAGTGGAACGTTTAACCGTTACGATACGTTTGCGACAAAAGGGCTTTGTGACACTCCACTCCTTTGTCCCGAAAGGAAGAAATTAACGTTGCATCGCGAAAAACCTTACGTGTATAAATATATATATATATATATATACATTATACGCCGCGGGTAATAAAAAAAAATAATACAATTCAACGTTACTCACTTTTAACTTTCACTCCGATTCACTTTTCAAATCCCACCTTCCTCGCAGACCAGTGGGAAAAAATTCAACAGTACGAGTAAAATTACTTCCATGATTTATATATCTCGTTATATACGAAAAAACGGATCGATCATAATACCTACGAGTTACAAAGATCCCGAACCTCTCTCTCTCCCTCTCGATTAAAAAAGTAAGAATAAAAGAAAATAAAAAATGCTAGTCATTCATCGCCATTCGTTGGCTCGTGGATCGCGTCACGCGTACAAAATATCTGGCGAACACGTACAAGTACTTCGGATTACACGAGCGCAGGGAGGACGTGTATGATAACGTCGATGGATGTCGCGTCGTGAAATTCCAAAGCGGCTCTTTCTCTCTCTCTCTCTCTGTATATATATGTATATGTATATGGAGAGAAAGACGAGAGTCTTGGGCGGAACGCGAATTGTCGGAACTCACAATCGAGAGCGACGGTGCGAATAGAGACGCGTTGGCCGGTCCGCCGTTTAACGAGATAAATCATAATGGAGCAGAGGGTACAACACAATCTATTCGTTACGCCGCCACCAGCCGCGTGGCGACTAAAAATACCACGAGAATTCACGCTCCAGCGTATCGCGGCCACGTTTCAACCGGGTGTTGTTCCGACCATTGGGGTGCGATTGTGTTTACGACGTGTATACAGGGTGGCAATTCAGATCTCTGTTTCAAATCTTTTTCTCCTTTTTTTTTTTTTGCTACGAGATTTACTCGATTCGTTGATTTCGTCGATTCCTTCGTGGAATATATTTTGAAGAAGGGAAAGCGGATGTTGCACGGTATCTTTTTTTATGGGAATAATAAGGAAATTTCATCAGTGTTTGCTTATTACTTTTTGGAAGGAGTTTGGAATTTTCTTCACCTTACGATAATACCAGCCATTAAATTCACGGTGGAGAAATTTGCGCAAGTATTTTATAGCGCTTTAAGTGGAGTATCTCTTGACAAAGTTGGAAATAAGAATTTGATATTTTTCTGTGAAACTGTTTGGTAAAATTCTCGCGTAAAGATACATCGTAAAGACTCTCAACGATTACCCTTAATTCCTCTTAACTTGCGCCAACTAGTTCTTCAGACACGTTTCAACAATGTAGAATAACACTCGTGAAGTTAAGTATTCGAGTATCCCCAAGTGCAACATGGTTCTCTAATATAATGGCAACAATGCTAGTATTCCTATTCTATAACCAATCTTGCTCTACACGCCCTTTGGCCAGCTTTAATAACAATTACAATGTATTCATAAAAGTAATCATCGATACACCATCCATTATTTTGAATATTATTCTCTGTTCAAATCTTCTCCAAAGATATAACCTTACTTCTCTCATAATAATAATAATAATACCAACAATACATCACTATATTCGTAACGATAATAATTACGAATCTATCATTAACGTATAACATTCAAAAAGATTTCAGTGATACAACCATTCAAATCGATTCAATCCCCCTTCGCTCTCACCCCTCTGACACGCTTTTCTTAAACATCCACGGCTTGGATCGACGGCTTGGGCAAGTTTGCTTCCGCTTTTTGCCGAGTTACACACGTGTCGGCCAATGTGTCCAACCACCGTTTTCCTCCAATTTAAACCGCCTTCGGCGAGGAAGTGCGACGCCGAGATCTCGTGACAAATCCCCTCGCGTGATATAACACCGCCTCGAGCGCTATTATCTATCTATATTATGATTAACATTGGTTACATAAGTAGGCAGGTAGAGGTAGAGGTATCCACCGCGTATTCCTTTGGCCGAAGGAAGGTCGGATCGTTGCGCAATCCGGATTTATCTTACTCAGGAGGATGAAAAATCGCGAGACGCGTTGTATCCAAATGGTTGAGTAAACGTGGGAATTTTGAATCGACGAATTAGAGTTTGCTCGCAAAGCGGATGGGCAAACTCGTTTCGCAGGAGAGTCAAGGCTGATGATAATCGTGCTAACGATAAAAATTTTGAACGATGCTGTAAGTTTTAAATAAGATGTTACTAGAAAAAATATTATATTCTTCTTTTTTATTACTATTCTTATTATTATTCCATCGGCAGGAAGAAGATTTTCCGAAGAGAAATCATCTTTATCTTGCGAGAGAAAGTAGAGCGAAACAGAGGAGTATCGAAGAGTATCTTTTCTCTTTTTCAGCTAACGAGGAGAACACCATTAGAAATTTTAATTAACTGAACTTTGTAACGTAAAGAAGAGAAATAAGATGGATCCCGATCAAGTGAATTTCGTAACATCAAAAAAGGATAAGATTGGCCTTCGACGTGGCCTGATTCAAGGCCGATACGCTTTGACACTCGGATCGTTTGCCGAATTCGCGGGATGAATTCAATATTTCGTTTCGTTTCCTTTTTCCTCGGACGGATGAACCCCGAATCTCTAAATAAACTATACGTAGCATCCCTGCACAGAAATGGTTGAACCCTCCTGGTAAACGGGAAGGTCTCGGGTTTGTCAAAGACAAACATCCTCGAGAAGAACAAGGAACGAGCGGTCCCTTTGAATTGAATTTCAGAGAGAAAGTCCTCGCCTTCGTGAAAATTTTACTAATAGGATGGGTGGGAAAAGTGTACGGCACCATGCGGGAGGAGAAGGAGGAGGAAAAAATATCCCTTGCCAACTGGAAAAGTCAGCTCGTTATTATTTAACGAGAACGCATAGCGAATATTCCTTAGTTATAAATAAACACTAGAAGAGGAATTTAACATCACTCGGATCCTTCACAATTGAATATCTTGCAGTATTTCTTTCTGTTCCTTCTCTTTTTTTTTAAATAAAGAATTTCGCTCCCATGGATTGAATATTTCGCGATGAATTTAAACAAAATTATTCTGTACCGATCTTTTTTACCGCAGTTTCAAGTATTTTAATTTGTAATCGTTTCTTTCTAAACAAAATCCAATACAAAAGGAGAGTTTGAAGAATTCGACTTCCAAATGATAATTGAATATTTCGCACCAAATTTAAATAAAATTATTCTTATATACCGATCTTTTACCGCAGTTTCAAATATTTTAGTTTCTTTTTAAAATCCAACATGAAAGACACTTTGAAGAATTTAAAATTACTCCATATCGATCTTTTAGTGCAGTTTTAAATATTTTAACTTGTAATCATTACTTTTTAAGCAAAATCCGATAGAGAAGAGACTTTAAAGAATTTCGCTCTCAAAAATAACCCCATAATTGAATATTTCACAACAAATTTAAATAAAATTATCCTCTACTCTCTCTTAGTGCAATTTCAAATATTCTAGTTTCTTTTTAAAGTCCAACACGAAAGAGACTTTGAAGAATTCAGCTTCCAAATAATAATTGAATACTTGGCACCAAATTTAAATAAAATTACTCTATGCTTTAGTTTCTTTTTAAAATCCAATATGAAAGAGACTTTGAAGAATTCAGCTTCCAAATAATAACTGAATATCTCGCAACAAATTTAAATAAAATTATTCCATACCATGATCTTTTAATTCAATATTTCAAATATTTCGATTCTCAAAATCTCGATCGATTAAATACGAAATTTCTCACGGATTAAAAGCAAAGATATTGGGATCTGTTCATGCATACAAGACAATAATTCGATCAACTTCCCAGCACCCGATCAATCTTAAAAGTAGCGGCGATTTTACGAGCGGACCGACTGCCACCAATTAACGAAATTGAACAGTCCAACGCTAATAACGAAATGGATGGCGAGACCGGATAATCGTTAAGGTCGTCGTCACGCGCATTTCGCGTGACGAACACTCCTTGATGGTATCGATCGTCATTGGTCACAGCCGGTCTAACGAATCTGCCGTAATGTAATCTTGGATTATCGTAACGGATATTCGTGCCTCCACGCAGGATTATTACACCAAACGGTGCAAAATTCTTCGATCAAACCGTGATTTCAACTTTAAACTCATTCGACGATGATCGATGAATTATTCTTCTCCCCGATCGGTAAAAATAGATTCTCGAAACGTGGACAACCGCGTTCTCTCATCCTTTGAATTAAATTTTCAATTCATCTCCAAGTCCACTACGAAATATACAATAATTGTATCGAAAATTCATCGAGTTTCCATCATCGCAGATATAACGTTCCGATATAATGAAACATCTTCTCCCCGAAAATCGATTATCTCCCAACTTAACATCTTATCGAAAAACTCAGCAAACATAGAGAAAGATAAAGCGTGACGAGTCCTAGGCATTAAAATTGTCTTTCACAATCGAGAAAAATCAACAGCTTCGATCGAATCAACGTTATCTACGAAACAAAGAGGAACGAACGATCATCCTTCCTCGAAAACGATCTAATCTAACGATGCAATATCCTGACAACAGTTGAATCCAACCAGTAATCGTTCGGATAAAATCTGCATGCGCTTAACGATCCGACTTCCTGTTTACAAGATGCTCGATACGTTCCTACCTAACTTGTGCAACGCTACGCTTTACGCAATCGACGAATTCTCAGGGGAAGGGGAATGGAATAAAAAAAAAAAAGAAAAAAAGGAAGAGAAAAAAAAAAGAGGAAGAACGTTGGAGAACAATAAAATTAAATTGCTGGAGGAGACTCTCCATTTAGCCGTGCACATCGAGGAGACAAAAGAATTCTGACGACTGAATCGTTGATGTAATGAGAATTCACTTTTTGTCCGGAACACGCTTCTTTTTTCGAATCGATAGTCCGGGTTCGAGCAACTGGGTTAAACACCGGCTTCTATATTTTCTTCGTCCTTTTGTTTGTCCAACGATGGTCGGAGGGGAAAAAAAAAAAAGAAAAAATATATATATTTCCATCGTTTCAACCACGTTCCTCCGCTACGAGTCGAAAATTTCTACATTTCGAATAAATGGAGTTTCGAAAGGTATTTCATATTTTTCGTATTATGTCGCGGGTAAAGAGTTCGAAACGTTTAAATAATCCAGGAAGCAATACATGGTATAATTATATATTTTCAGATTTTCCAAACTCCGTTTGAAGTGAAAAATCTTTTCGAAACTGGATCGAGAGAAATGTACATACACATTGTGCACAAATGGAAATGGACCAAGTTTTGCGAAAATCCGTGGGAAAAGAGAGAAGCGCGGGGACAACGCGTTTCGGGACGCGGTGGCGTTCGTTAAGAAAAATAGAAGAATTTGCTTCAAACTTGGACGGAAAAAGAACACGAAGCGCTTGTGCCTCGTTGCGTATCCGTTGCCGACGAAAATGTAGATTGGTTGGACTTGGTTTCCAAATATTCTCGACGTGCTCTCTCCTCTCTTCCCCCTCCCCTCCCCTTCCCCCGTTTTTACTTATCTAGAGAAATATTATTTCCACGCACAGCGAACAATATCGACCACATTCTCAAGCGCATATGTTGAAAATCACTGTGGAGTGCGATAATCTTTCGTCGATAAATAATAAAACCATATTTAACAACAATCAGAAAATTTCTAATTTTCACGCTCAGTGAGAAGAAACTTACTCTTGCTTCAAAGTGTGAACAGATATATCCGGATGGGGGAGGAGGGAAAAAAAGAGAGGGAAAGAGAGAAGAAACGTGTAATACGTTCCAATCCAAATGAAGCGGTTTCGTAGCTTTTGCGTAATTAAAGAATTTACGTAATTACGTTGGCGCAAACTTTTGAAACGTTGCACAGAAATTTTTCACACCGGGCGGTTAATTGATTTCCAACCGAAGATATAATCTTGCGTTACGCGCTCGATCTTGATACATATATTCGACCAACTTGTGCGATATCCAATTTTCCAACCCGCAATTAGCAACTTGCAATATTTTCTTCGGGGCGAATCATTTCGGTCGAAAAATGTATTCCTTTATTTCGAAACGTTTCCTCTTCTCCCCCTCCTCTCTCCCTCTTTCAGAGAAACACGCTTGTTTCAAAGTAATCGGCCGTTCGATTAAGATAAAACTTGGGAACTTTGTAGTTTAATAATAATCGTTTGACGCAATTACCACGAGGAGAGAAATTTGTGTTCTCGCGATAAGTAAATTTACGCGGAACAAGATAAATGACACCGTTTTTCGGTGTCTAATGGTAATTTGCCTGCGAGGGGAGGGGGAACTTTATTTAGGTTTATTTAACATTTAAAGTAATTATCTTGTTTGAGAAATTCTTTCTGACTTCTTAAAGATTAAATTTCTAGGTAAATAAGATAAATGAATTGTTCTAACGATAATTCGTTACCGACCAAGTTGTTTACTTTAATTTCGAGATATGCAATAATTTCAATATGTAGATAGATATCTCTTTGAAAAAAATGCGCGACAGTAGATAAGATATTTATGACATTTCGCGTAGAGAGTCACGATGCGATAAGAAAATGGTATCCAAAGAAACGTCATTTTCTTTTTCTTCGAATCGAGAATAAACAATAATGAAATAACGACAAAGTAATAATCGTAATAATAATCTCTTCTTCCAATTTCTGATTACGACTTGGAACGAATAGAATAGCGCGATGTACAATGTATCTTCGATTGGATCGTGTCATAATCACGACGTTTTTTCCGCAATCACCCAAGAATTATTAATCTCAGCTTAATTATCCCGATGATATTGTACACCTGCAAGACAGCGATAACCGGAAGCGATCTACGTTCTTGGAAAAACTAACTTATAATGCAAACGATAATTACTCGTCGGTCGTTCAAAGTGCAAGGGGATCACGTGCACGTTCGATCATTCAACGACGAACCAGTTTCTTCCTCCACGCTCTTTTTCAATTATCGCGCAAACATATTATTTCTTTTCTCCTTCTTCTTCTTCTTTCCTTTTTTTTCCCCCCCTCTCGTCAATTCCAATTCCTTCTCACTCGCCAGATCACGAGTCGACCACGATGCAACTTTTCCATTTTTAACGCCGTAATAGGAGACGTCTTTCTCCACGTACGTCCAAGTGTCCACGTTTCGTGGGAACACTTTGGACAGGCGTCATTATGCTTGGATATCGATTGCGTTGTGCGCGCGTATTATACGGGAGCCCACGCGAAACTACGTTTCCAAGTGTCCGGGCACGGTAATTATGCGCAACGTTACGTACAACGCGCTACGTCGAACGCGGGGAGCGAAGAAAGCTTCTTTCGCGAGCGTGAAACCCGCGATTCGATATATTTCTTTCGCTTCGAGAAAAAATCAAGAAAGAATTTTTTGTTACTTCTCTGTGAAAAGTAATTTCTTTTTTTTCAAATCGATCCGGTTCGTTCCGGTTTCGGAAGCGGTTTCAAGAAATTTTAAAATAGATTAGTGAAATTAGAAATTTAATAAATTTTCTCTCGGCCGAAAGTTTGGAAAGTTTCACGCGATGACGTTTCACGGTAAAGATTACCCTTGGTTGCAAGCTTTCACGATGAATATCACCCCGTGACACGGCGGATTGGGGAAATTAGTGGACAATGGAAAACTATTTCCCTTATTGGATTAGAATAAATTTCATCGATCGGTGAAACGAGCTTGCTCGCGGTGACACATTGATTTTTGTAATATCTTTCGCTTAATCCTACTTTAAATATAAACATTTGGAAGGAATATCGTGTACTTTGCACTTTGTACAGATGAAAAGGAGAGGGAAAGGGACTTTCTCTGTAAAATAAATTATACAAATATATCACGAGCGAGATGCTAGTTTTAAAGACAACGAGATAAGATAACGCGCACGATGCACGATCCGTAAGTTATAAATTAATTTTAAATTACCTCTAGAAACTATTTCCATGCGAAAGGGTCCCACATTTTCGAAACTGTTGAAAGATGTTAATCTGGGTTAATTGCCCAGCAAGAATTTCACATCCCTTCGGAAAGGAAAAGCTAAAATTTTCGAAAGGATAGGATTAAATGGAAGGAGGAGTACGTTACGTTATATTCGAAAGAAGATATTTTTTTTTTTTATCGATGATCATCCCGTTCACTGGCAAAAATAATTTATTCAGAAGAACGACAGGAGTAAAATCATCACTTTGCATCACAATAATAAGTCACATTGTATGCTAACTCGTAGGAGATAATTCACGATGAAACAACTACTAAGCGAGCAGACAATGAATTCCAGGGATTGTTTTACGATGAGAGGAGTGGGGACGAGCCGAGGCTTAAACGAGGCAAAGAAGATTGATAAAAAGAAGGGGGAAAAAATTAGAAAATAATTACAAGTGATAAATTATACGAATAACACGATGGAATGAAAATTGTGCGCAGAGAGAGAGAGAGACGGACGTTTCTTGCTAAACTTGAGCAAGAAAAAACGCAATCGAAGAGAGGGATGAAACCAAGGAACGTTTTCTCACGCTTAAAATCTCAAACTGCTCGTCAATTAATCCGTCATTAACACACATCCTTCGAATTTCAATTTATTTTATTTAGGGACGCAACGAATAATAATAATAATAATAATAAGAATGAAAAGAGATAAATTATTCTATTTCGAGCAATTGTTTCGTTCCAACTTCATAAATCGCGTTGCGCAACTCAACCTACATGTGTACGCCTATTGTTCGGATCTCTAACTCGTGAAAAAAAAAAATCCCTCGTGGGAAAATTCCCACGTGTGGAAAATCGGTTGCGATTTCTTCCGCGATGTTCTTGTACGCGTCAAGGTAAGAGATCGAATCGCGGCCGATAAAAATACAAATGATGCGGCCGGGCACGCCACGTGCAACCAAAGGATCTTAGAATTCTGATGTCATTCGGTGGGGGAAGAAAAGTAGCCAACTGGTTTCTTCGAACAACCTCCTCTTTTTCTCGTGTTTTATTCTCACGCGTACGTCACGCGTCCACGTTTAAACGATCTCTATCCTGTTTCTAAATTGGTCTTTTCACCCCTCCCTTTTCTTCTTCTTACCACCCATGATAAGACGCATTAACAATTTTCCCAATTTTTTCCTCCCCCACCAAGAATTAGATCGATCGCAATCTTGCTTTTCCATTTATTTATGCAACTTTCCATTTGTTTAATTTGTAATTCATATATATATATAGAGAGAGAGAGAGAAAGAGAGAAAGAGAGAGAGATTGGATAATAAAAATTGGAAAAGAAAAGTTTGCAACCCTCGAAGGCGGAAGTAGCCGTTGAAAAAGTTACGCGATAATTGGAGCAACGGGATACAAAATATCGTTTTCACATTGGTTGGAAAAGTGAAAGTGGGAAGATTACGATTTAACCATAGCTTTGCAGAAGACTTATTTCGACGAGCGTATCAAACGAAACCGGATTCCTAGATTAATTATTACATAATTCGCCAGAAGATTGGCGACCGCCGTTCAAATAGAAAGTTTCGTTCGAATACGCTCTCGTATTGGAAACGAAACGCAAAAGCGAGAGACAGAGAGAGAGAGAAGAAGAAAAACTCAAAGTCTCGTCGAAGGGAAACGATCGTCGATCCCGAAACAATTTTCCTCCCCAATTATTCATCTCGATCTTTACGCGCGTTGCTCGCTCATTTATCTTCTCCCGTCTGCTCTATTTTCGTTTGCGCGCGCGGCCTCATCCTCCCCTGGCTAGGCCAGGATGTACTCCAAGCCCACATCCGGATGCGAGAGAACAGCAGCGGAGCAACGAACGACCACGTGCACCACGCACACTGCAACTTGCCCTTCCAAACCATTTTCGAGCACGACCTAAGTTCCGGTGGAATACCAACTTACGATCATCGTTTCCTGCCTCTCCTCTTGTTCGTGAGGATCGACTTTATGAGGATGTGGAGTGACAATACGGAAATATGGCTCATCCCCAATAATGAAAGATGCGCTTTTCTTTTTTTCATATTTTTCCATACGACACGATTATTATCGCGCGATTATTGACGAGAATTATTTCGGGGGAAGGAGGGGGAGGATCGTTGATAAACGATAAATGAGAAGCGGCGGAATTAATATCGTAATAAAAATCGTGGCGAAACGTTTTAAAGTTTCGTCGAATTCTCGTCTGATATTAAGAATCAGAAAATAAGAAAAAGAGGAAAATTGTATATGAACGATCCCGGAGTTGTTACAAAACGGAGTAAAAGTTTCGCAAATACCTAATTCGCCATTGTTTTTTACGACTTTCACCCATTATTTATCGGCCGATCGGGCGATCTAAGCTGAAAAGCGTCGGAGGAACGCGTTTCCAATCGTAAAATTCACGGGCCAACGACGAGCATAATCCCCGATAACGTGAAAGTTTCCATTTACAATGGATCGAATGGAATTAATGGGAGAGGAAGAAGGCGTGTTGTTCAACGTTTCGCGCGTGATGGCGGGCGAGCGTTTCGCGAATTTCTGGGTCACCGTCCCGGCCAGGTCGAAAACTTTTACGCGACACGCGAGCTAATGAATAAAGAGAACAGCGTTGTACACGCGTTGTCGTTACGCTAAATGCAAACTGATTGCTTGTCACATGCACGCTCGTTACTCGGAATACGGCCGCCAATATCGTTACAATTCGACGTGCCGATAACGTGGCACGGCTGAATCAGACCACGAATAAATTATACGAAAGGGAAATAATAATACGAGCTGGAGAGCAAGATAAAAATTTAACGTCGCCTTCGAAATTATCTTTCCACACTTTGCGTTCCGCGTTCGTGGATCTTCCTCCCCGCGTCCCCGGAACAGAGAACTCACTCGAAACGGGTTTTATCGATCCGTATAATATGCACCACCCTCGAGGATCGTTTCAACGCGAGCGAGTCGAATCCTTCCGTCAAACTGCACACCTGCACGCATTATTTTTATCACCGGGAGGGCGGAGTTGGAATCTCGATCGAGTTGGAGGGAGGGGGGAAGATGGCGGAAGGATAGGATGGAAAATGGATCGATCATCGAGGATCACGGTTACCAAATTAGCCAAGCGAATCTATCGGTATTCGTTCGGTATTCGTTGTTTCGGAACGCGAAAAATCATAAAATCAAAAGTATTATAAAAACCATTTAATAGAGAGAAAGTAATCAAGAGACGAAATTGTCTGGAAATAATTGCATCCATCTCCTAGAATTCCCAAGTACTCATAAATCAATTTATAATACAATACTGTCATAAAATCAGAAATACCGTAAAATCATAAACACAAACAATAACAGGTATCATTTAACCTGTGGAGGGTTGCGGTTCATCATTAAACGCGCATTCCACAAACTCTTTTTCTTTCTTTCTTTCTTCTTTTTTTCTTCCTTCCTTCCTTCCTTCCTTCCTTCCTTCCTTTCTTTCTTTACTTGTGACGAACAATGTTCATACCACCGTAACGTCATTGCGCGTGGCGACTGTAAAAATTTTATATCGGAAAAAATTGAAAAGTGGAGGCATCGTGCCGGAAAAAACCGGAATCTCCCGTGTCTTCCGTGTCGACGACAAACGACGCGTCAAAGACGAGCAATGAAAACAGACCGAGAATCGAAAAAGGTCGGATCGATTTATCAAAAAAAATAAAAAAAGAGGAAAGGAGAAAAACCACCCTCGAACGTCGTTCACGGTAAATCGAATTTCTCCTTTGAGAGCACGAGTTTATTTTTACCTCGTCGAGGGGTGTCGAGAGCCCCTCTCTTTCCCTCTCTTTCTCTCAACCCTGGAAAGGGGTTCCAGCATTAGCGAGAAAACGTGTTCCCAACGCACATGGGGCTTCCTTTTTTTCTTCCTTTTTCACGTTGACCAACGGAACGCCCACGCTTCCACGCGTAACCCATCGTAAGCGTAACGTAACTCTTCTCATCACGAGAAGGCTCGGAAACGTCGGCTTATTCGCGAGCCATACGTGCGCAGGGTCCTCGTAGTAAAGTGCTTAAATTAGCACGCGGTCATGAGCCCCGAATTCTGGGCCAATAATGTCACGGCTTTCTCCGATCCCACCACCCAGCGAAAATACATGCCGCGGACAATTTGCGCGCTACAGTGCTCGTTTGCATCATCGATCTATCCGCACGAGGCTTCACGATTTTTTGAACTCTTTGAAACATTATCTTTTTAATTCGATTTTGGTCGTTTATTTAAGAACGGAACATCGATCGAAACATGATCAATTTATTCGAAATAATGGTCAGGAATCTATCTGGCCTCCCTCGAGACGTTTTGAAATTTGTTACGAGTCCACGAGTTCTTTAAAAAATTAATATTGCTTTATTGAGAGAGAGAGAGAGAAAGAGAGAATCGATATCCAGATATATTGAAATTATCTTTTTAATTCGATTGCAATTCGTTAATTTAAGAAGATCGATCGAAGCACGACCACTTGCCGAATGACAATCAATTTACTCGAAATAAATTCTCGGCTGGGAGTTTTGTATTTCGTGTTTCGTCATTCTTGTGCAATTATTATACTTTCATACTTGGCCACGTATCATTACGGTTGTATTATAATTTTGGCGTTGAATTTAAATTTCATTAAAGCTTCGCGTGTTTTATATATAAATTAAACGTACCCAACTTTCATCCCTGCGACGATTTCACGATTAACGACGAAAGTTTATCGTTCAACGATCGTTGCTCCTCTCTCGTCTATATCAAATGGGGCAATTGGTCCGTGAACTATTGCGAGAACGTTCGAAATTTCGCATTCGAACGAAGCGGAAGTTACAGTAATTCTGGTTAAAACGGTGTCGGGAGTTTCGTCTGCGCTGCAGACCGCGGATGCAAATTTCGCAGTCACCGATATATCGACGCTGCGAGCGAAGGAAGTGAACATCCGGTGCATCTTTTATTCCATTGCAAAAAAAAAAAAAGAAAAAAAACAGCGGAGAACGCAGAGGAAAATATTCGGAAAAATGGGAAAAAAATAATAATCGGAGGATAATTCCTCGAAGATGGAACGAGTTACGGCTGCTTCTTTTCTAAGCGAGGATGCAGGAAGTTATTCGAGGAGAAAGTATATGGTTCACCGAGCTGTATCTCTTCCTATAACGTGATCTTTTTTCAAGTGCAACGACGCAAGTGCAATGGCGATTATTACTTTTTCTTCGACGTGTCGCGATAAATCTCGTGTCTTATTCGCTGGAAAGAATCTGGAAATCTTCCACCCCTCTTAAACGGGTAAGGAAGAAGTAACGAAAATAGATAAATAAATAAATATTTTAATTCCATTCGATGGATATATCGTTCGATGATTAACAAAAAAAAAAAGGAGAGTTGAATATTTCTTCATTATATTTCGTAGTGTAAAAAAATAGAATTAGAAAACTCACAATTTCGCAATATTATTTTCTTATAAAATGTTTTAACCGTGAATATATTTCTGATAAATCCTTCTTAACGGAATAATAAAATACGAACAATTTATCATCGAAATTTTCGCTTATGTCAATATACGTGTTCCCAACGATAGACGTATATTCAATTCGTTGCAAAATTTTGTTTTACCATAAATTACCTTAATTGCGAAGAAAAAAACAGCGAAGATACAAGTAATACTCGCTCGCCCATAAAACCAACTCATTGCAACAAATTGAAACAGATGGCCGTTTTATTTCGTTACTTTATCTGTTGTATCGCGTAGCCGGGTTAATTATAATTTCTCCTTGTTCGCCAGACCACCGCGGAGTGTTTTCTTTCCCGATTCTTTTTTAACCTAGAAAACTCACCCGTTTACGTGTCATCGGAATTCACCTCGTTTCTAATCGAAATAATTTCGTATATTTAGCCGATCTCTCTCTCTCTCCTGGATTTTCGTACTTCGTTTTATACGCTTTGTTTCGTCAAGGATCCGAGGACTCAGCTAGAAATACGCCGTGATTCATTCGCAAAACCCTCCGACCTGAAAACCTACAAAAATTCTATTCCGTTTCCTTCCCGTCCTTCGACGAACCTCTCTGTATCCGCCTATCAACCCGAGTCCTATCCTGCCTTTTGCATCGTTTTTATATCCAATCTCCGCTTTATTCACTTTCACTTAGCCTAGTTAACCGTGCATATACTCGAGCAACCTAGCCTAGTGTTTCCATCGATTTTCTTCGAGGACGATAAATAATATATATATATATATTCGTAATTTCAAAAAACAATCGAAATGGGCGTTGGCCACGGTCGAACGGGGCGACCATTCACCGGCAGAACTCGGCAGAAACTTAACTTTCGCCGAGGGAACTTTCCTTTACTCGATAAACAGCGATGCGCCTACAGCCGATTCCCCGAGTTTCATTTGTTTCAACGGTAATTTTACGACAATTTTTAATTATCGGTGACAGCCATGCTTTCACAGCTTCGAGTAAAAAATTTCGCTGAAATGTTAAATTTTTATGCGCCATCACGCGCTATTTTTTTTTTTTTTTTCGTTTATTAATTATTCGACAGGTCGATGCACGGGAAAAGGGGGAGAGGGAGGGAGGGAGGGTTGAGAGGATGTACGTTGCGTGGATGTTTTACGATGTAATAGTAAATTTTTTTATATCCTATCATATATTATTCTTTCGCCTGTTCTTTCGTTTATTACTTATTTGTCGACGAAATCCACTGCACACTTATCGTCTTTCCGCTTTTTTCCTACCACGGCCGATACGGATTTATTTTATTTTATTCTTTATCATCTTTAATTTAGATAAATACCTTTTTATCTTTTTCGTAATCCGCGATTTTTCATAATTACATCCTGGTAGCCGTTAATCAATCCCAGAGAATAATACGTATTCGCGTATAACGAAATACACACACGTCGTGTTTATACACGTACACAAATAATTTTATATCATATAGGTACGAAGATAATAAGAAGATAAACTACGTCTCCATTAAATCATAATCATCGACGGAAGAATTAAATCACATACAATATGTCGAGAAATAAAAAAACCTCGATTATCGCCAATATAAACTTATTCTTATCGCATCAACAAGCACCTACCATTAATTTCACAATTAATTCGACCGTGCAAAACGAAACTCGCGCTTTTATCAAATTCTTCGACTCGTTCAGCAGTGAGAATTACGTTAACAGTCTGCGAAATATACAAGAGTCATAAATTTGCGTAAGGAGCATTCGTCAAATTCCTGTATGCGTTCCAATATTTTCTCGATAAAATGAAATCGGATAAAATTGGGTGGCAGGTGGGACAAGGAATTGCAATTCGAAGATACGAAATCGAGGACGAAATCGTGTCGTTTCGAACAATTGGGGCGATTGTAACGATAAGCAGCGTCGATTCGAATTCAGAGGTCAAACGCATTGGATACGTTCTCTCACGTTGGGAAAGTGAGACGAGTTTCGCAACCCGGGGACACAAATCGGCCGAGCAAAAGAAGACTAGATACCGGCCTGTGTGTGTTCCCCTTCACCGATCGCCGACCACAACTCGAGAGACGAGATACTCGGTCTCGAGATATTACACCGCGAAACTTCCTTCGATTCTCCTTCGAATCCGGCTTGGAAAATTTTCAGTTCGATTAGTCAGCGCCGAATGGGACAATCGACTCGTAAAAATTTACATCTAGAACGTTACATTTCCAATCTCCGTTGCGCAAGAAATTTATTAGCATTGGTAACTCGTGACTTGTCAAATTTCACTAACGATATTACCTCGATTATTGCGTGTCTTGGAGGCTGTCTCTCCAATTTTTCTCTTTTTTTTTTCTGCGTATCGTTCGAAATTTAGAGTTTCGGGCAAAGAAAGAACGATAAAGTAAATAACGTGGCAAATTTTTTTTCCTTTCGAAACGATATCGGCAAGCAATAATCTATCTAGATAACGATAATCTATAACTCTGTAACCTTGAACCGTATTGTTAATCGTTCCACCTTCCGTTTATATTAAGAAGAAAGAAGAAGAAAGAATAATCTACGGCAATGGTTCGTTGTGGAGAGAAATACACGTAAGCAAAATTGAAAAAGGAGACTAAAACGGGAGGATAAAAATTTGTTATATTATATACAAACTTTCCTCGCTACCCGGTGAGCAGAGATCAAAAGAAGCGGAGCAAAACGTAATCATAGACAAGAGGCTGGCTGGCGAGTGTCTCTCGTGGAAAGCCGTTCCAACGACACGTCCTAGATTCATACCATTATACCCACCACCATCATCTTTACTACTACTCACCTCCGCGAGCAGCGTCAGAAGCAGAAGAAGGGTGCCGCGAAACCTGGATATGGATCGCGCGCGATCGACCATCCTGCTCTTCATCCTTAATTTTCTGGACCAACACGGATCAACGCGTATCCCACGACTCTGTCCTCCTTCTTCTCCTTCTTCTTCTTCTTCTTCTTCCTCTCCCTCGCACCAATTTCAACCGTGTGTATATTCCCTCTCCTCTCCTTTCTCCTCCGCGGCCTACTTCTCCGCTTCTTGGCCACCGATTACACCTAAACTCACCGTGTATCACTTCGGTCAAACACTTTCGGTCACTAAGAATGCACGCGAGGAATCGTGTCGATCGTCTCTCTCCCTCTCTCTCTCCTTCTCACACGCACGCACGCACACACACGCACACACACACGCACACGCACACACGATCGATCGAGTTAAACACGAGTGGCACACACCACTACCGCAGACAGTTTGACGAGCCGTGTGCCTGCTGCTATCACGAGGAATCACGTATCCCGGCCCGGGCAACACCTTGCGACAACACCTGTTCGCTCGATTCACAGGTAGCACGCCGCCGACTACGTTGGAACCGTGGAGGAGAAACAACAGCGGCTGCCATATCCATCGACGGCTGGCTGGCTCGACGGTTCGGCTAACCGGAACACTACTCCTCCGCCTCCTCCCCTCTAACTCGTTCCGGATAGCTCGGATAGGAATGTTGGAAACGGTACCCAAACGGCCGACCACGTGTGTCACCGCGTGTGTCACACCAACGTGTGCACGCTTCCTGCTCGACTAGTTCGCGGCCGCCCAACGTACGCGGATTTTCAAATGTTGAAGCGACGACCACGACGGCCAGAGTCGAGGCATTCACAATTTTATCACCGCACTCTGGAAACGAGGATTCAACGATTCCTTTTTTCTCGTTCTGTCGTTGCTTACGATAGCTCTGGTCCCTGGTTCCGCCATGACTGGACTGGGTCAACGATTCGTTTAAAGTCGAGCTCGCACGTGATCGCCTCCTCCGAAGGGAGCAACCTGTCCTTCGATGCGATATCGAATCGTATCGTGTAATAATAATGGAATGTCAGGCAAAAGTGTCGATGAACCGCGACGAAACGGCGAGGATCATGTCGTGCCCCTCTTTTTCACGAATTCGAATTTTACCTGGAACGATACGGGCAACCGACAACGAGCTCGTCGACAATGGCCACGTAAAGTTTGATAACGAGCTCGTGCACTATCATCTTTCTCTCTCTCTCTCTCTCTCTTCTTTTTCTTCTTTTCTCTCTTCGACTCGATTGTTCGACGGCGGTCGAAAGAGTTGGAGAGAGCTTAGATAAGGCCTTGTACTTTCTTCTCTCTTCGACGCTCTCCTATCCGTTCCGTTTCGGCCCCTCGACGAGCGTGGAACGGGATCACGAGACGAGGGGATGCCACCCTCCTTGCCTTGCCCGAGACAACGCCAAGGTAACGAACCGAGCGTTTCGTGAAATCGGAGATGTCACTAACGTTACCGACCAGTCAAATTGTTCGATATCGGATCCAGGAAAATTGTACTTCAAATTACGATTATTATCGGACGTTGATTAATATTCTTCTCGCTTCTCTCTTCTTTTTCTTCTTCTTTCTCTTACGACGAAGGAGGTAACTCGTTGCGTAACTTTTGTTACTTTGTGTTAAAAAATAAAATGGAATGTACGAGGTTTTTAATAATCTTCTGGTCCGATCGTTATTTCTTTCTTTTTTTTTTTTTTTTTTGGTGCTACAAGTTTCCTTTCGCTTGTTTAAAGCGGCCCACGTTGACGTCGCCGAACGCCCGACGAATTTGAATTAATCTTCGAGCCGATTCAATCTATCTTTGTTCCTTTTATTCCTTTCGTGTTTCGAATCGATCGTCAGATACAGAAAATACGAAATCGAAAAGAGAACGTACGTGCAACGTTGTGTACGATATCGTTACGATAACAAAGAATAACAAAGAATATCGCGTGTCTGTCGAAATGCTCCGTTTCCTCGCTCTCTCGATTCGATGATGAGAAATATCAGCCGAAACGTGCCACTACGTTCAACGTTTCAACGTCAAGGTGAAACACGCCAGGCCACCGAGGCGACGGTGGTTATCAACGTGAAACCGAAAGAAAGAACGTTTTAATACTTTCATCCGAGCCGTGCTCACTGACAGAAACGAGTTTTCATATTTCTCTTTATTTTTCTTCTTTTCCCTCCTCTCGGTGTTTCCTTCTCTCTAGATCTCCACCACGATTCGATGCCAAACGAACGAGCACCGTGCCAACCAAATCGATATGTCAATAACAACGTATCGCGCCACGAGAAATTCGCGTGACGCGAAAACGAGTCGTGCGAAACAGGGAACGAAAAACTTCTTCTTTCCTTCGTCCTTTTCCACCCACTCGAACTCCCTCGTCAAAAGGCAGACCGAAGCGTAGACATCCGCGATGATCAATCCAAACGGCACGTCTCACGCATCGCGTACTCACTCGCACACTATTGACTGGGTGAAACTTCTCTCTGAAACGAGTACACACGGGTTACGAATGACGAAAATCGAGTACGTCTCGACCGACACACGACACGGATACGCGCCGCTATTCTATCCGGATACTGGCAAAAACCAAGATTCCCCCCCCCCTCCCCCCGCACTGGAGAAACAATAGAGGCGCGTGACAGCGAGGAGCAGGAGAGCCACCGGCCGAATCCTTGCCACGAAAGCAGAGAGGGCAAGGTAGGCCTCTCCTCAACGACGGCAAATACGCGGTTTCGTCCGAGGTGAGGTGCACTCGGTCAACTGGCGCGCTTTCATGACGCCTCTCCCGGTGCAGGCACGGGCAACGGGACCTCGGCTGCTCTCTCGCCACTCCAACTCGTGGCTCGCCGAACCAGCACCAGCTAAATCGCTTGCCTTGCCTCGTTCCTGCCCTCCCCTACCGCACCGCAGCTAACCTGACTGCCTTTCCATTCCATTCGACCCTCTCTCTCTCACTCTCTCTTTCTCTCTCCTTTCCTTCTCCGTCTCTCTCTCTCTCTCTCTCCACATCATTCGAAACGCCGCCGACTACTGCCCCAGCCGGATACCCGGCGCAGCCGCCACCACCACCAACGTTTTCCCCACCTTTCCTCCTCCCCCTACCATCAACCTAGCCCCGAACTACTCCCACCATCTGGCCTTTTGCATTCCCTGCCACCGATGACGTTCGCCGCTCTGCGTTTCCTCCCTCGCTGTGCTTCACGGGCCTAGAGCTCCTCCACGGATTGGTTCAGTGTGTATGAGATGTTATGTGTACATGTGATCGGTAGCCAGGAGCGTAGCTTGAGAGGGAGACGCTCGGTCCTTCGACGCGTGGGTTCGATGACTCGTGATAATCTGGATCTTCTTGAAATGATTCCGATTTTTTCCCGAGATATCATGAATATTGTAAACTGTTTGACGGAATGTTAGGTTTCGGGGAATTTGGTATACGGTATAGTTGCTAAATTTTATTTATACAAATTCTAGAAAAACGCTTTATTTGAATCATTCCAGGAAAGTATATATTTGTTGGTTAAGGTAAAGAGAAAATGAACGTCCGCTTAATTTTGTATCTGCTTCGATTTCTGCTTCCTTGTTAAAAACATTATCCCACGATCCTTGTTTTTCAACACATAGATCTATTTACTTACTTGATACTTGCAGATCTAGGAAGGATAAGAAGTAAACTCAGGGACGTAGTTAAAAGTTTTTACTTTAGAGTAAATAACAACGATGAATTTGGATGGATAAGTTGAGATCTATAAATATTCCAAATTTTCATTTTATTAAATTAACGATTTAAACTTAAAAAAAGTCTATTATATCTACAAGTATATTAAATTTATCTTATTAAATCGCCTTTTAAAAATATAAAAAGCAATTTTACGAGGATAATTTTATTACGTTATGCACTAATTTCTATTACCTAAATTTGCAGGAATAATGCGCAAAAAGGAGAATATAGCTCCATCGATGAATAAATAAATACAAATCGAAATCTCTTTAATAATTTAATAGAAACTGAATTCTTTTCTCTCACATCAAATAAGCAGATAATTCAATACAGCTGGAACGATGAAATTAATAACACAAAGGAACGATCAATTATCGATTCTACGTTATTTAAACTTTAATATTAAAGATTGGATTTAAAACTTTCTTGATATTGACTATTCCTTTTGTATTCCATCTCTATCAATTCAATTTACAACGAAAAGAATTTCCTATAAAATGAATAATTTAAATAACCTCAAATATCCGCCTCCATAATATTTCAAGAAAAAAAGAAAAAAAAAATAAAGAAATTATCAATAATGCAAAAAATAACTCATAGCAATATTAAAATGTTTATTTAACGATAAATTTTTCATTCACTGTTATTAATCACTGAAAAACAAAATGACGTAACACTAAACAGCTAAACAAAATATATATTCTTCCCATGAATAAATTAAAACTTAAACGAAATCACATCACCCTAATGAACTACAAATGAATAATCATTTCCACGTTATCTTGAAAATTGCATAAATGAATGCAATATAATTAACATCGAATTTGGAACCGCTACGATACAGTACTTTGTTCAACGTCATCAGCCATATTGCAAGATCTGCACGAATGATGCGACCAGCACGTAAAAATCGAAATGGTCGTGCGTCTGTTTATACGGCGTAGTGACAACCACACATCTTTTTTCCTTTTTTTCTTAGCACTTCGCTACGTACTCTTTTGCCATTGACGTTCCTCTTCTCGAGTGAGAGTTGCTGGTTAACACCGCACGCACACCATCGTCCCAAGCGTGTTAGCACTTGTATCAACAGAACCTTACCAATCGTTTCTTCTTTCCCACCACCATTCGATGCATTCCCCACCTATAGGAGCAACCTTCTGTCGGCGTTTGCCCTCTACCCTTATTGCGAGCCCAGAACAGAGAAAATTACTACCTACGGTTTTGCGCGTGTGCACAATACTGGTTTCGTTGTGTACGTAGTTCCTTGTCTCGTTCACACAAAGAGAATGAGCAGTCACGTAACGCGAAAGACGTGTACCACACAGAAAGGATGAGCTGTCTGGAATAATTGAATTAGAAATTTGAAACCATTCGAAAAGAAATTCGAAAAGAAAGAATTAATTTAGAAATGTATTTGAGACTTGAGAAAAATTATTAGTTAAACTAACATAAAAGTTGTTCTATTATGTATTATTCTTTTTCTTTTTATCGTTAAAGTATTGATTGAAAAAATAGAATAAAAAATTTAGAATTTGTCACAGAAATATCAGAAAATCAAAATAAAAATAAGATTCAATGAAGAAAGTTTTTAAAATACGCGCGTTTGGACCGTCGATACAAAAGTGATCGCCTTTTATTCTCGACTGTCGGTACGAAAGTGATCGCGTTTTATTCTCAACTACCGGTACGTTATTACATATCGAACAATTACTATGTTATTTACAAACGTTAATATATTATATAGCAATAATATATGAAAATTTCTTAACATATTAATAAAATATTAAACGAAAATTATAAATTATATATTAAATATTTAAATATTCTAATATTTTAAAGAAATATTTTCGATACGTCCGTACGGTACAACGGTATCGATCGAAGTGAGGTTTAACGCGGGAGTGCACGCGCGTATGTATAAACAGTCGATATGTATTTATATTCGTTTGATTTCGTATATAATTTAAAATCATATACAAATTTTACGAATTTATTTTTATTTTGTATATATATATATATATAGGAATATTATTAAATATTTCGTGAATATTGATATACATCATCGTTATAATGGACAATTAATTTTCTACAAATGGTAAGTTATCTTTTTAAGATCATAAAACTTTATCTTATCGATAAGATATTTCCATTTAAAGAATATAAAGAAATCTATTCCTTTATGACATTTCTATAATATATAATGTAAATTAAAAAATAAAAACTAAAAATTGAAAAAAATATAAGAAATTTTTAAATTATTTAATTTTTTAAGATTATAGAAATATATAAACGATACATAATATAAATATAACACGATATTGAAACATTTATTTTTATCATAATTTGTAAAATAATACACAAAAATTATGAAATTCAATTTTATCTTGACAAAATATTAGCTTTGAAAAATAATTATATTATAAAATTGAATAAATTGTATAGATTCTATTATAACGAATGAACAGGAATTGCGAGAATGACATCATCAACAGATTCGTTCAGTTTCTGTTTCGTCAGTATAGAATTATTATTCGCGTTCTTTTATTTGCATATTCATTTAAATAATTTTTAAATTCATATCAAGACACAATTGTTCATACTTTAATATATATATATATATTTCTTTACGATTCTTTATATCTATCTATTTCTAATTATAATTTAACAAATAAAATTTATCATAATCATGAAAAATTATTTTATAATAAAGAATTGATTAAATTCATTGTATTATATTACACTACTTTTACATAAAAATTTAATTGTTATAAAATATTTATTATTTTCTTAAACCGTTTGAATGTAAAAGTAATATCGATGCGTTCTTCGTGATACGTTATTACCATAAATAACGATTCTTAAGGTAGAAGTGGATACTAAGGACTGTGGCATCGTGGGCGAAAGAAAAGAAATATGGCACAGACAGGGACGTATTCTATTAAAGAAAATAGATATCTATAGAAACAATTTTTCTATATAATAATTTACTTAAAGTTAATTAAATAATTATAATTTATAATTCTATACACATCTTATAAAATTGATCTTTTAAATTGAATTTTTACTTACCTTACATTGCAATAACAATTTCTCTAACAATTTTTTCAGAACTTTTCACATATAATTCTAATATCTTGCAAACAATAAAATAAATAGATCTAATATTTTATTATTTTATTATAAATTAAAATTAAAGCAAAAAATTTGTAATAAACTATTATCTAAATAAACATTAACATCCTACATCATTTACTCATGATATCATCGTAAGAATCAAGAATACGAATCCATTTCTAATTTGCATAATGGATATACAATTACGAATAAGGAGATAGTAAAATTATATTTCTAATGAATAAAATATTCATTGTTTTTCACGTTAATACGAAGTGCCTTTAGCAGACATTTTACAGAAGCATTAGAATTTGCCCGTCCCTGTACGTAGGAGTAGCTCGACTTCTGCGAACGCACTGACCGGACAAACTACGCTTGCGCATACTTCTCTCGCTCGCACTACGAACGCACACGCGCAAGCGTGCTAGATTTAACACCTAACATACTCCATTTAATCTCAGATAAATGTTATAGATCCGTTATGGACCATTTCTTGGTTGGAGAAATATTTAAAACGATTTATAAGGAAATATACGTGATAAGAGAAAAGTATAATTTTATTCCTATATACTTATTGGACATCTCATATATTCTTCGCATATTATATTTCAAAATTCTTGCACACATTCATATATTAAATTTTTACCACCTATATATTTTTATTCGCATATTTTCACATATCTCGAACGCAGTATAAAATCGTCGGCTTAATTACAAAAGAAGAATTCGTTTCACGATTTCCTTCTTTCTTAAAAAAAAAAAAAAAAGAAAAAAAATCGAATCGTCATGAGTACAGTATCGAGAAAGAAAAAAACATCTTACATAGTCATGTACGCTTCGAAATTGACGCGATCGACGAATCGAGCACCTGACTTGGAGCATCCTGGTGCGCATGCGCAAAAGTTAATCCTGCGCCGCGATGCGCACTCGCGAGTAAAACGCAAAGTAGATCGAGTCAGTATTGGACGGGCACTCCACGGTGTCACGTGTGACGCTTTTTTGATTTGATCGACGATCGATCTCTTCGACGCGCGAAATTTCTCGACGAAAAACGACGTAACGAACAACCGAAAGGTGAAACTACCGGTGCTTTATTACGAATATCGGATTACCCTTTCTCGCGAGGTAAGTTCGATCTTTAATTCACTTATATTCAAAATTATGACACTCGTGATATCGTTCTAAATATTTACGATATTTTAAATCCTGAAAAAAATAAAGCTGATATCGCTTCTGAATTATATTATTATCAACTCGATATTTAATATTAAATCAAATAGCCATATTTTTCGTATCCGTAAAATAATAAATAATCCGCCTTAGACTAATATCGTTTGCATACAATCCCGAATATATTCCGCTTCGCATTGAATTATTCAATCCGCCGATATTTCATACACTTTGTCGGCTCCCCCATCGATCGACGACGCGTTATTAAATGCACAATTGGACCTCGGATTGAAAAGAAAGATCTCGAGAAGAGGAAAATAATCTCCTTCGATCTCCATCCGCGAGTACATCCTCTAAAAAATTTCTTAACGAGAAAATTACTACAAATTTTATTTAAGTTTTATTTCGAAGTCGACAGATGGAGAAGTGTTAACTCAATACGTTTATAAATCGTTTCAAGACAGCGGCAAAACGGCCAATAAATCGAATACCGAAGAAAGTATAATTAAAGGCGCAAACTGGATCGCGTGGTAGCAGTGACGCGTGACTAAATACGATTTGTCAAATACCGATTGTATCGGTACAAGGATCGACAGACCCCCCCCCTCTTCTCCCCCTATTTACATTGAATTACCGTAAATGCAGCCGCCGCCAATACACTACTAGCCGGGATGGCGTGGAGCAATTAATCTCGCCGCGTGGAAAAACTCTCGCCGCCTTTGAGAGGCTGTACAGGCGAACAGTGGCCGTCGTTATAAGCCATGTCTCCGGTTAACGCGTTTCACGTTTACTCGTCTGGAGATCTTTCGAGGCATCGCGAAAGAAAAAAAAAAAAAAAGATTCATCGATCCGAATCCCGTTTTCGCGTATCGTTTCAAACGAGCACGCGCTTATTTTACCAACCAAAATGAATCATAGCGCGAATTTTCCTCGTGACCCTGACCCCGATTGTCATATTTTTCAACGTCCTGTTCGTCGATCAAAAAATTCACTCGTGAAAGTTTTCTACGCTTGTTCCTCTACATGTGTTCAAACACAACATTTTCCTACGTGGAGAGGAAGTGATTATACATGGATACGTTCAAGACGAGCTATTACTAGACTTTTTACTCAGCCTCGAGCTTTTTTTTTTGTTATTCCACCGTTTCATACATGTAAATGTATGATAATAAACTCGAGAAGGATAGATATAATGTACTTATATCATTTGTAATCACGAAAGAAAAATCAGGGATATTTATCCTCGAGCATTTTATTATAATACTCTTTCGTCGGGATTTTGACAAGAAATAATGATTCCAACAATTTACCTCGCCACGATATGCGCTAATCCTTAAAAATTATTATCTATCACGGGTAAAATATATCTAGTGGGCGAGATTTCAAGATCGCTTTCACTTTCGTGATCCAGGTTGAACAGCGATGTCAAAGTAAAAGGAGTTAAATCTTTCAACCGTGCCGCCGGTTAAATAAAATAGGATTTTCCGACCGACAACCGTGTGTATCGGCGAAATTAAGATCCCTTAGGAGGCGTACCATGATATTTCACGATACGATCGTTAATTATTGTGATCGATCCCATGGATGAACGTAACCCAGTGAGCAGGCGTTCGTTCTCTGTAGATGGGCGGAAGGTCAACTCCCACTTTTCCGTCTTCTTCGTGGATCTTTCATCCATGTTAGGCGTGTTTCAAGGATCGTGCGCGCGAGATGGTTTCAGTGACATTCGAGTCGAGAAGCGCAATTAAAAGAGAAGCATCGTTATATCGCCTGACGTTTTCATTCTTGCTCGATTGTTGTCGTAAATTCGCGATTAAAAAATGTTATCTATGAGAAGAGTATGCGTCGTCTCCTCCAGCGTCGAATCAATTTCTCGATGACGATGTAATTTTCGGATAATAAATTTTTTTCTTCGTTGCCCGAGTTGTGACGAGAATTTTAAACGGGAGACGCGTGGAAGTATGGTAATTATTTGTAGATGGTAACCGATCACGGTGAATTCATTTCCATAATTATGTATCTTAATTCGGATTATATATATACATCTATAGTTTCTTTATATTCTTGATAAAAATGATATTTCTCAGGAATATAAATTTCATAATTTCAAACATCAGATCCTATGAATATTACAAAAAGATGAAAATGGATTAATCGGCAAGCGAGTTACGGATCATGTAATTTAATGCATTTTGCGTCAAACGCAACCGTCAACGTCAATATTTATCGATACAAAAGTTGTGCCCCCCCACTCTAATAAAGTAAACAACAGACGAAAAAAAAAACAGAAACGGTATGGATATAAATAATACGTAATCGTTCAATCGTCAGAGAAAAAGAGGACGGCGAGGAACGAAAGCGGGCACAAAAATAGGCGTTACGCCAAAAACAGATTCGTCTACAGTTTATTAAAACTCCCACCTTTGGGCGATGAGCCAAAAAACAAACGTGGATTCGCCGATTTATTTTTCTCATAGTCGCATCCTGAGAAACGAACACGATCATCCGATTTCTTATCGGGTCGAGGAAAATCACAGAACAACGAGATTGACCGAACAGATTCACCTTTCTACGATATTTTTACGTTCCACATCATTTGTATTCAACCGTGTCGCATCGAGAATGTGATGCAATATTCATGCGTTAATGATACAAGCGAAGATATGACCGCAATTAAGAAACGTTTTCATCGGGGACAAAAAAATTGTACGAGAGAAAAAATTGGGAAGAAAGAAAGAAGAAAAAGTAAATTCAATTGAAATAGATATTGTGCTTATATTTATTATTTATTATTAGAAAATTAGGAAAAAAAAGGAAGAAACGAATCTATTTAAAATGTGGGATTAACGATGGAAAATTCTTGAGCAGAAAGATTATGAAAGATTTCGCTACTCTTTCATAAAATTCGTATTATATTTATAGAGTTACACAAAGAACGGATGGATCAGAATGTAGAAGAAAAAAGTGGAAATGGAATGAAACTCCGGGCGCCAGTTGGCTGGACCATTGCCATCGCCCACGTGATGTCAAATGTCGTTAATTTTATACTAGCCGAGCTTTGTTTTCCCTCCCGATTTTATCGGACCGAGATATTCGCAATTCGAAAAAAATATGGATAAAAGAAAATGTTCTACTTTTATAAATTTTTATCTAGGCGACGATTTGTCAGTGTATTTATAAGTATGTTGTACCGACATATGTTCCGTTCGATAATAGCTGTAACATTATAAATTATGCATATTCATTTTCTTCTGTTTTTATATTCGTTTTTCGAATTATAAGCTAAACGAGATACGTATCAGGTTTTTACGCTTACAAATTAATCATTATTCAAGGCAGTTACGGTTAAATTAATATCACAATCAAGAAAAAGGGAGAATTCTGTTTTTAAAAAAATACTCTGTGCATTTTATTTGCAAGCATGATTATTCGCGTGAAAAACAGACAGCAGATAAGTATCACGATTAACATGCGTTGGTAATTTTTCTATCGCGAGTGGTCGATTAGTTACCTTTCACCTCTGAGTGGCAAGCGTTTGCTACCAATGGATCATTTCATTGAGGCGAGTGCTGCATTCTGGCGAAGGCCATCGAAAAGTCCTTGAAATTTCTTAGCCGCATTTCCGTCGAATGTCGACACGAGGGAACACGATGCAAACAAATCATCAACGAAAATGTTTCGACTCGCCCTCGACAGTTTATTACCGAGGCACAGTTAAAACTGAACCAAAAATATCTGATCGTGATCGGTCGTGCAAGATTGCCGGATTGAATCATAGAAAGGAATAGCATAACTCTATTATTAGAGTGATATAAACGATAAGCTGAGAGTATTAACTGTGTTGTTAAATTAATATTCGAGAACTTTATTTATTGTTGTAATCTGTGTGCGATGTGTAATCTTTTCCTTCAATTGGGAAGAGAAGGTTAAAAGGTGGAGGTAAAGAAAGAAGAAGCATCGAAAGAGATTACGTACCGATTCGATCGATTACTATTTTTAAAGGAAAAATAAAAGAATAAAAAAGAAACGCACGTGTAATCGACTTGAATCACTACTCGCGCTGATTATGAGTCGTAGCTGGTTTAAAAGTAACTTATGCCAACGCAGCTTTTAACAATTGTATACGAGTAAAACGGCTAATTTCGTCATTCCCTTTAAATTATTTCCCCGTATTTTCAACGTTTCCAACCCGATGCAGTTTTCTTTCGTTATTATACGAACTATAAATATCAATTATATATTTTAATGAATCGAAGCCGTGACAGAGCCATTAAAAATTTTTATCAAGAATCGATAATAAATTTTTTACGATCTGTTTATGTATTCGTCCGAAGTAATTACTTTGAAATCTTATTTTACAGTGTATATTTATATTTTTTTTTTATAGGTATGAAATAAACATTGAGGTAAAAAATTCAAACACGAGCCTTAAAAACTTTTAACGAAGACTGTACGTTCGCGCGACCGCTATCGCTCCCAGAATCGGATCAACTGCGGTCATCATCGTCATTTTGATTGGTACAAAGACCTTGGACGACAATGCACAATGTCACCATTACCATGACATTGCGTTAACGATCCGCGTTATCGGGGATATCGTACCGCTTACACGCATCGACTCGAACAATCTTTAACCCTTGAATTTGCTTAAAAAAAAAGGAAAGAAAAGAAGCATCGCGTGGTTCAGAAAATTAGAAAATTAGAAGAAACAACGAGGACAGCGTTGAAAAATACGATATCGAAAGATAAGGAAGAACGACGTAAAACGTTAAAGAAACAACGATTCAATCTGATCCGCAGTTCATCGAGTTGAATATGCATCGACGAAATTAATTAAAACGTCCGGGAATTCGTGCACCCGGCTGTGTAATTACACGTGTTTTAAATTAGTATACTCGAGTGAATCTTTATAAAAAGTCGTTTTATATATATATATATATAAAGCGCAATGGTGTTAATATAAGAATAACGATTACGTTTATCAAAATAATAAGGAATTTATTTATTTGGAATTTTGCGGATGCAAGTATAGTCTTTTTTTTTTCTTTTTTTTTCTTACTGATATGACTCATCAATTTAAAAGAAGCGGTGAAGAAGTTAGCCAAGATAGAATAAACATAGAGAATTAATATAAATTGTGCGATTCCAACGAGTCTTAACGATAAAGTCTTGCGATGATTTAAAAATCTGTCGTGATAACATTCATTAGACGGTAAAGGAGCGTATTAGAAATTCGCAATAAAATAGATTTTCTGACAATTCATTTCTAACAATTTCGATTTAGAAAATTAAAAAAAAATAATAAAATTATTTACATTCAATTTCCTCCCCCTCTCCTCCACAGATTTGGAAAAAATTCGTCTCTATATTCGAGAAACAAAACAAAAATCGTGCGATAAAATTGGCGAGAAACAATTTGGAAAGAATAACATTGAAAAATTCTTTTCCGCGTGAATCATAACGTAAATCGTGATTGGAGAGAAATTTTACCCTCGAATTATCCCGAGGATTCATTAGAAGAATACGAATTCTAGAAACCGTCCGAGTTTGCGTTTCAAGGTTTCAGTGGCGATCATATGAGCGAGTCTCCTCCTCGATTCTTGGAAGACCTCCTTGGCCCCTTTGCCCCATTCGCATTGATGTCTCCGCCGGAATAAAACAACCGGCCGCCGTTTGGCGTTTCCCGTGGAAATACTTTCTACACTCTGACACGCTCCGAATCAGTAATTCTAAATATATCTCGTTCGAACGGGATTCTATTTGAACGTAAGAATAAAAAAAAACTAAAAATAAATCAAATTACTATCGTATTTACTTATCAAGAATTCCAAAATATTGTATTTCACGATAAACGTTTGCCTGAAATAAGAGTCGAAATAATTCTTTTCGTATAATTGCCCCTAATTCAAACGGAATAACCAGCAAGATTTGCGAAATTACCCTACTAATATTGATAAAATCCTCGACGCTCTATTTCGTCACCAAAGAGAGGGAAGAAGGTGAACCGATTCGCATAAATCAATTCGCCACCCAAACGTCAGCCAAGTCCAATCAAAGGCAAATCTCCGGGGACCGGCCCACGCTGTGGCCGATTATACCCCTCTCTTAATACACCTCTTGCAAAACTAGTTTTCAAGAAACATCGCGTTCAATCGTGCAACACAAGTAGCAAGCAAGTAAACGCGTACACTTGGTCGATCGAGCCGGTCCAAGATAATCCTCGCACGCGAGTTTCCACCGCACGTTGTGGAACGTAACAGAGGCGCAACGCATAAACGCGCCCACTTGATTCGAAATGCCACCGGCCCGCTGCGAGCTCGGTTTAAACACGGGCCTTCTGAACCGGGTTCAGGTGTTCTCCGCGAAAGTTTCCAGCGGCGCGCGCGGATCCAGTCCCCCCACTCCGTCTCCTCGAATCTCCTGCCATATTTATAAACGTTCAGCGTCTATAAATAGATGCACTGTTCCGTTCGACACGCGGAGGGGTAGAAGGAATAACAAGGATAATCCGCGGAATTTCTCTCGCGGGAAGAAGCTGGAAGAGAAGGGCTTCGGGTATCGAAATCGATTATCGAAACGATGATCGAGGCTTGCGCAAGCTAGATTCGAGGATCCGACGAGAGACTTATTTTCGTATCGCGTCACGTATCACGTATTTAATCGACCTGACGATGATGATTCGTTGGAAATCGTAATCTTGGGGGGAGGTGATCGATTGCCTAAGCGTTCTAGGAAATCGACTACTTGGTTAATTAAACCCTTACGAGCCGATGATAGGATTATCGTGATTGGATCGGATTGGGTCGAGGGTGAAATGGAATATTAAAATTTTTGGAACGATTGGAAAATTGGAAAAGTAAATAGAAGGAATCTCGAAATTTGAAAAATGTAGGAGATTCATTTAAAAGTCTGTTCTAATAATAAACTTTCGACGAAAGAATTGCAGAGACTCGTTTATTGTAGACTGATTTAATCGGAAAGATAACCGTTAGCTTGTAAAAATTCGGGAAATTCGGGCTTTGATATTTTTAAACGGAGACAACGGTTCTGATTTACTTTTTTCCTGTTTAAATCGTCCTCCAGACCTCGTGAGGCAGGGAATTTGAAGAAGAGCGCAATGTCAGCCGCGGTGAGGGAGAGAACGACAACGCACACCAGCAGAAAGATCGTGAGTCATGGTGGCCCTATATCTGGCCAGAGCCAGTCGACAACCACGGCCAACAGCCTCGAAAACAACTTAGGTAAATCTTTAAATGTGCCACCAGAGGTGTAATCCTATCCACCTGGCTCGTTCTTTTTCGACCAATGTGTCATACGTGTGATTTGATGAGTTGATTAGATTCGTACTCGAAACTCGATCGTCATTTGAACGAGATTGCTCGATCTAATTCTGACTTTCTGCGCTATCGCTAGAAGAATGATTGATTTCGTTCCTGGAACGAAATTATATCGAAAATATTTGTCGGGAATATAAACAATTAACAATTTTAAATTACGTCATTATATATAAGCTTTCTTGCCAGTCGTATTAATTAAATCATTAATTATATTTAACGTACGTATAAAATAAATCACATCGTATATTTTGTTTCGGAACCACTGATCATACTTTGTATTTTGTTTTCTCAATTTTTCATATAATTTTTATATAATTACTGAAATGATATCAACGACGAAAATAACTTTATTCGTTCGAGAGTCAAAGAAATCGCACAACTATAAATATCTTTTTTCATTATATATAAATCAAATTAGTCATCCATTTGATCAAATTTGTCGAGAATATACGACGTATACGTATATGTATTCGATATAATAATTTTTTTGCTCGTGATAAGATACGCGTTATTTATTTCATAATTTTGTTATTTTCTATTATCGAAAAACTACGCGTTTACAAGGGCATCGTTATCTTCAATACAAAAAATTACGCGAACTGTTTAATGATTTCAGACGCTCTCCTCGAAGATTTGCAAACAAGTGTCTCAAGAAGTGCCACCCCTAGTCGCGGTGGCAGGGCACTTTCGCCTCAAGTGGAGTATCGAGTAGCTGCGAATCCTACTAAGATTGTTTCCGAAGGCAGGTGGGTAGACTTCAATTTTTTAGATTAAAAAAAAAAAAAAGAATAAATAAATAAATTCTTTAATGGGTTAGACCTATTTCACCGACTCGAACGATGACAACCACCACGGAAAAATACGTGAGCACCGGGCCGAGTGGTGCACCAAGCGGTATTCCCGGTTTGGATTTCATCGACTCAGAATTACAGAATGTGAGTTAACTAAATTGTATTTACTTCGAATTTACGAAACGGAAAGCTAAACGAAAATTCGAACCTTAAAGTCGAAGCTTTGCAATCTACGCGATCGCTAGAGTTCCCTAGGGCTACTAGGGGTCACTAGGGGACACTTTTTCTTCGACAAATTCCTTTAACAAAAAAGCGAATTACTAAAACGATTGGAATCCAAAGCAAAATTGCCTTATGCAATATTCATTCGAGCTAATTCCAATTGTAACGCGATGAATGAAAAAAAAGAGCGGTGCTCGATGCAATATTGGTTTCGAATTTTAAAAGAACTTTTTTACATTGAATCTATAACGAGTGTTTCGATTGGATTTTAGTCGAGCGAAACGCGTCGCTAATGTATATTTAACGGAGAAAACCAGTTCGAAAATGACTAGACGGATATGCAAGCACCATAATTTTAGTTTTTGCCTTTTCACGTTCTTTTGTTGACGGTTCCAATTATATGTCAAAGAGATTGCATCGCACGAGATCGGCCTCGAGGTACTTGGCATCTGTATTTATTTAATATATTAGAATTGTTTCAAACAGTAAGATCAGCCTTACGCTAAAGTAAAGCCTCGTAATCTTGACGCGCAATCACCGCAAAATTTGATCCGAAAGTTCAACTGAAACAACTCGACCAAATGTGCAATCTTATTTTAAATTATAGCGTACACTTCGAAACGTAGAGTTAAATCATCTCGTCTAACTTATGGATCGAGAAAATTATGTTCAATATGCAAGATTACGTTACGTAACAAGAATAGTTTTTGTTATTTTTTTTGTACAAACTTTAATTTAAAATCAGAAAATATACAATATATTAAACAAAAGTTTCTTTCGCTTAAAATTTCAAATTATTTTCATAAAAAGAAAGAAAGAAAGAAAGAAAATATATATAGAATATCACTTCAATGGCGATTCACGATATAACAAAAAAAAAAAAAATAACCTTTGCTATTTAAATTCGCTTTAACGTTTAATATCAGATCCATCGAGCAGAGTTTTTCTTATGAAAATTTCCATTATTTTCGCGAGAAAAAAAAAATAAAAGAAAAAAGAATTTATGAATTCCACAATGGCCATGCGATCACCGGATAACATCGGAGAAATAAGACGATTCGTTTCATACGGAATGCGGTGTCATAAATCTGACGTCTTACGAGATACGTACATTAGAAGATCATGCAAAGATGCAAGATTGCTGTTACGCGTTACAGGGGCGTAATTGCGACCAGTTTCCCGGCTAGTCGTAACATTCAATGAAAATGTAGATTAGTTCTCCGCGCGTGCAATTTATCGCGCGCATCTCGCGGGGATAAACAACCGCGGGGCCCTTAAGGGGGCCCCCACCGCGCGAGGACACCGCCTATTCCAATTTGCATACGAAATAACACGGCTCGGCCACGAAAATCGAAATCTGTGACGAGTTACGTTCGGCGTTGGTTCCACGTTCTACGTTTTTTAATTGGATATCGGGGACCGACCTCGGGGAAAACTCGAACGTTCCGCGTTTACGCGTGTATCGACAGACTTTACGCAATTTTTTTCCCCCGACATCCCATGGATTTTTATGCAAATACGCGATCACGAGAGGTAATTGTCATTTCGAGGCAATTAAATTTTCGTCTTTTTGTCTTCCTTTTGTTTTTCCCTTCTCGCGAGATTTTTGGTCGATCGAGTCGAAACGTTTCAAAAGAATTTGCACGGAGATAAAAAAGATTGTCGGCCGAGCAAGGCAAATATCTATATCTTTATTGCTGCACAGGAACAAATGTAAAATAACTCGTGGATTCGAATGTGTAATTATTGAGGGAAGGAGGGAGGGGAGGAGGGGGAAGAAAGTTTGATGTGTCTTCTACGACGATTAAAAGGAAAAAATGTACAATGGAGATGGATACGTAAAGATATGTTGCAATAAAAAGTGTAGAAACAAAAGTATAATACGAATACGATTGTCTCGCGTAGTAAAACGCGACGACGAACATTTCTATAAATTAAAAAAAAAAAAAAAAAAGAAAAAAGAAAAAAAGAAAAAATTTACAATATACGATGGGACAATCTCTGTTTCAGGTGCAACCCGGACAAAGTAAAACGATCGCTTACAAACAAGTGTCGTATCAATATAACAAAACTCTGGACGGGAAACCAATTGGTAAGAGCGGATATCTCATTTATCTTCTTTGAATGGACCAAGCGCATTTCCCCCTCGCCCCAAATCTTTCCTTCAAACGGATCGCCTCGATCTTCGATTCCAAATACGGAAGAATTCCAATTTCAGATAGATATTGAAACGACGCGCCTTCGAATCTCGTTCGAAACGAAGCCGGAAACCGGAAGGCGGAAGATTTCGAGATGAAAAAAAAAAAGAGGGAAAGAAAGAAAGAAAAGAGAGAGAAACGCGGTAGTTTGGATGAAAAGCTTTTTGCCGGATATGCACAGCTACGAACCCTCGGGCGTGTTCGCGAGGAATCGCGCGCAAGCGCTGGCGCGTTTTAAACGGATGGTGGAAGGAAGGGGGCTCTGGCCACTCTCGTGTCGCTCCTTTTAAGGCGTGGAACGGCCTTGCAGGTATACGGTTAATTAACAATGAGAACGGGAAAACGAGGGAGTAAGTTCGTAAGTTCGTTGCCGCGGGGACACTCGAAGGGAGTACCCCTCGCCTCGCGCCACCTCCTTCTCATCAATCGAGTCCCATTTAACCGCGGTTCTCGGTATACTAGGAATAAAATTAAATGTAAAATGGGATTAAATGCCCACCCCTAACGAAAGGAATGAAGGAGACGAAGGAATCGATGGAATAGTTATCGTTCGATTTAAATAACGTTCCAGAATAATCTTCCCTCGTCTCTTTATTCCATCTTCTACTACGAGTTATAGATATCGAGATTCTGGAAAGAGAGAGAGGCAAAGAAAGCCAAATAAAACACACGGAGGATGCGAATTTTGATATCTCGACCTTGATATCTTTAGAATCAGAAAGAAAAAATCGAGGAATATATATCCATACATAAATAACATCGTACGTAACATCGGAGAAAAATTTAATAGACAATAAGAATGGAATTATCCCGTGTAAAAAATCTGTGTAAAAATTACAAGAGCTTATAGAGCTTATAATAAAAATGTTATTAACCGTCGTTTAACGACGAATGTTATATCCACACGGTTCGATTAAACGAAACGAGCGTACAATTAAGGTAACGACGGAGCAAAGTTGGCGCATAAATTCGAGAGACGAATTTAACGCAAATACGAAAGGAAACGCGAAACGCTCATTCACCGTGAAACATTACGTCTAATAATGTATGCATTACGCGAAAGGGGGACGCGGCGTTGTTAGGTGTCGCAATTTCTGAAATTCTACGAGGTTCCGGTAAACCGTGGTCGCAGGTAACACGACAACGCCATTATACGCGCGGAGAAGATTTCCGCGCTGGTCGCCTCTCTATATGGAAGCGACGTCGCGACCAGAGTGTGTGTGTTCTTTGCGGTAACACACGATACACAACCATATCCATATTAGGGTTGCGTGTAACAGAAGGTTGACCCGATTTCTCCGTCCCTCCGCCAAGCTACGGAGAGAAGAGGAAAGAGAAAAAGAGAAAAAGAATGGAAATCCCGATCGGATCGAAAAATCGGTGACATTGAGGCGCAAGGATGCCCATTGTCATTGGGTTACTGGGTGATGGTCGTTCGTTCGAGAGCTCGCTTTCAATTCTCTCAACTCTTTGAATCAGAAAATTGGAGGGGGGAAAATGTAATGAGGATAATCTTTGAAAATTAATCAAATTTCCTTTTCACATTTCAGATTCATGGACGGTTGACAATGCGTTAACGAACACCAGCGCGGCTATGATGTAAGTGCTATTCTTTCTCAAAGCGAACGAAAATACTAAAATTAGTATTTATCGTTGCCAAAATCAAAATTATACGCGTATCTTTTATTAAACTTCAGAGGAACCAAACCCGTCGAAATCAAGATAATATTTCGATTTCGCTGCTCCCTTTTCTCCTTTATTTTTTTCACGATCGTGAAATTGTGCATTTAAATATTATGTTACCGGCAACATCGTTTGTTTCACATCGTGATATACATCGTGTAACGTTACAACACTTTGCAGCGATGATATTCGAGAAAGGACCTACGAAGAAAGCACAATGCAACGTGGCATAGAACCGGTTGGCAAATCGGTGAACAGAGAACTAGTGAGTACTTTGTCTCCCGCGATAATTTTTATCGCGTTAAAAAATTACGCACGATATACGAATTAAAAAATATAAAAAAAAGGATGGCCGCGTTTCAGGTGTACAATGACAGTTCTACGTCTCGTTCGAAGCAAACTTCCCCTCTCCCGGCTGCTCAAAGGGACGTAAAATATATCCACGCAGAATCTTCGAGCGGTAAGCGAATTGAATAATTTTCAAAAGAATTTATTCCACGAATCGATAATGAAAAAAAGAACGTTACCCAGGTTACCAAACAGAACCGGTGCAACAAAATACTGTGACGACCGTGCACAAGACGACTGCCGCCCAAGAATACGGAAACGTGGAGTACATCCCAGTTCCATCGCCGACGCCAGCGGTACCCATCAACCTGGCACCGGGTCCAAACACGAAAGTGACGACCACCATCAAGACGTACACGTACGAGTTACCAGGGCCACCTGAAACCTATCTACCAGGTGGCAACGTGCCAGGAACCGTGGTGTTGCCAGGCGATCAAACCATCACGTACACGATACCGAAAGGAACCACCTCGACCGCGGACAAAACGATCACCTATCAAACCGTGACCGAGAACGTGCCGTCTAAAAGCCCGGCGAGATACAGTAGCCCGCCGCCACCTGTAACGGATGTCACCAAGAAATCCACCACGATTCACCAAGAGTCGAAATTCTATCGGGAGGAACATCACGGTGGAAGGCCGAGTCATCCGACGACCACGTCCTATCACCCTGGCTCGCCACCACCCATAGAGAACAAAACGACCATCACGAGAAACGAGAAGTATTATCAAGTGGATGGTACGTACCCGAATGGATATCCGGCCGGCGATCACCCGGGAACCACGGTGATTTACCAGAACCAACCGCCGAATGTAAGCGAGACCCACACAACTATAAATCGAGTCGAGGAACATTATCCTAGCCGGCCACCGTCCAGCGGACGACACCCGACACCTGATAAACCGGGAACACCGGTTAATTATTATACATCGCCACCACAATCTAGCGCCCAGCCGCAATCCACCACTATATATAAATTATCGAACACGACCACAACGATACCACCGAACAAGAACCCCGAAGACCACGAGGTTTTGTTACCTAAACCGTTCCCGGTCGAGGATGTTCGAGCCAAGCCTGTTAACAACGTGCAGACCCCTCCCAAAAAGTTGGAAGACCTCATGGCGTCGTTTTCCGACACGGAGGTAGAGACGATTCTTTCTAACATTTACCGCGATCTGTCCTGCAAATTGTTTTTCTTCTAATTTCATTTTTTCTTTTAGCGCGAGGTACTGGAAGACATCGAAAAAAGGGAAAAGGAACAACAGAAAGACTCGCCGGCAGTGAAAAAGGAAGTCGACTTTGTGCCCCACACACCGCCGAAAGTGAAAAGTAAAAATGTCGCGGGGCCTCCGGTTTATTATCCTCCAGGAGCTGCAGAGTTCACTAAAAAAGAAGAATGTAACGCGGCTATGTCGCAGGCTGGTGTAAGTATATTTTCAAGAATAATATTCTCTTGTTATTACGATGTAAAGTATATTCTACGATGAAATATTCTGACGATGAATAATTCTGGTTCCAATTTTTAAGGATATTTTCATGTTGCGCGTGTAATGAATTAATACGATGAAAATAATAAAAATATATTATTATAGGGAGGATGGGCAAAAGCTAAGGGAAAATACGAATACGAAGCGTCTTCAAAAAGCAAAACGAAATCGAGTAGCGGCAAAGCAGTCGTACCCGTTTGCCTACCACTTTGCTGTGCCTTGCCATGTGTAATTATGTAACTTATTTTAATATTAATATTAATACGTTTCAAATGATCGAGCAATCTATTAGTCATAAACGATCGCGCGTCAGAATTGATCAGTCTTCCGTCATATGTGCAGAAAAAAAAATTTTAACATAAAAAAAAAAAAAAAAAAGAAGAAATAATCTTAAGAAATTACGAAATAATTAGTAAAATTTCAAATATTTTTTTGATTTCTCGTTTGTCAACAATTATGTATGTGTATATATATATATATATATATCGATAATTACATCGATAAATAAATACATATTTAAAACTTGATATAATTTTAATTTGAAAGAGTAATAATTAAAAGAAATTAAATGTAGTATCATATTTTATTTTATTTTTAATATCTTTTTTTAATTATTACTATCTTCATATTAAATAATTTTTGCAAACAGTAAAGTTATATTTTTATTTTAATTTTTCATAAAACAAAAAATTAAAATAAATTATACGAACGATATTTTGCTTTCATCCTATTGTATATATATTATATAATTGGATTTTATTTAGTGTAAAATCGTATCCTCATTTATTGCGTTCGTAGGAATAAAAAAAACTTATTTATTTTTTCATTCACTTTATTATAAAAATACTCTTATATATACTTCTTATATAAATTCTATGTTTCATATTTTTTATATAATACATAATATTTATATACAAAAATGCCTTGTTATGAACTAAACATTTTACACTTTTATTAAGATTTCATGAGATCAAAAATAGTTTTAATGAATTTTCCCAAAAATTGAAGATATCAAAATAAAGAAAATGCAATAATAAACTCCTACATACTTTTTATATTACTATACTTATATTATTGTAGAATTTTAAACAAAAATTATAATAGAGTTTATAAGACTTTTAGAACTTTGAAAATTTATTAAGGCACGAGATATGTTTTTCATAATTTAGAATAATTTAAATATTTATATTTAAATATAAGTAAAAATCATAATTATATGTCAAAGTGCCTTCAACCGTGTTTAAAAAACTTCTATAATTATGAAATAATACCGTGAATTATGGTGCTATAATAATTTTAGTAAATAAAGACATGTAAATATAATGCACTTTCATAAAAAAAAAATGAATATGTGCATTATAAAATACATGAATATAAATATTTTTAAATATATGTAAAAATTGCCAATTAAAAGTGCCATTAATAATTCTATAAAATATGTGTTAATAAATAATAGTAGCTTCTACTTTAATGAAACGTCTATTCCATTAAATCAATAATATATTTATTCTTCCACCATTCGTATCATTTTAAAATCCTACAATCATAATAAATATTTCTGGCATCATACTTGAAAATATGTAAACATTTTTTAATAATAATATACAGCGTACACAGTAGCCACACAGAATATTGTATCCTGAAAAAATGTTATTATATTTGTATCTTATACTTATCTAATTATTTTTAAGACATTTATTCTTAAATATTTTAAATCTTTTTCATTGATAACAAAATACTAAATATTGTATCCTTAACAGTGTTTATTCTTATTTGAAAATGTATCTATCTATCTATCTATCTATAATTATATTTCTAACCAAATATTGTAATTGTACAATCATTTAAAAAATGAAAATTAATTATCACCCTTACATTTAAGAAACTATCATATGCATATGTATCTGCTTCTGCATCCCAAATACACCTTGTTCCCATTTTTACACCAGCACCATATTGTTGACCCAAAACCACATTTACGATATATTTATAACGATTAAAATTTAATTCTAAAAGTATATAATAAATTATTCGATATCTAAAATTATTTGACTTGTATTTATTACTATATTTAACTATTATTTGATGAAATCCTAAACCAAGAAGACTTCACCTTTAATTTTTTCTCTAATTATATCTGCTATATCTTTAGTCCATTGAATAGCATCTTGAGCATTATAAGTTTTTTCAGAAAGCTGATCGAATAATACGGTATGTATAACTTCTTTAGCACTCATAGGCTTAAATCTATATCGAAAATATTTGTTTGATTTCACATCATAAACTAATCAAGATATACTTTGTTAAGATATACTTTATGATTCTAACCATTAAATATCAATCATTAATTATCAATTGTATTGTTAAATTCAATATAAATAAAATATAATTAAAATAATACATGGAGTAATAAATAATAAAATATATAGAATATATATAGAATAAAAAATCATTGATTATGAAAAAACATTAAAAGTAATTAAACAAACTTAATTCATGTAATTAAAAACATGGTATCAAAATTGTTAAAAATTTCTTAATCAATCAAAATAAAATACGAAAATAAAGAATATATATAATTAATGAGAGTACTTCTCGTGTAAATGCGGACGTATTTGATAAACTGGTGCTGGTGCATCATCGAGTATTTCAACATTGAGAAGCGTCTTTTCAACTTTCTCTTCTTCCGGAACATAATGATTTTCCTGTGCTGTTCCTTCTTCTGATGTAACAGAATTTTTGCTTTGAATATTTTCCATTTATTCTAACAATCTTGGAATTTATTTGTAAAAATAAAATATTTTTCACTCTACACTTAGGTTATGCGACCAATCACTTCAAATGTCACCACTAAATGAGCAGAAGCGCGCGCTTTTCTCATTTGTTGCAAATTGGCGCGAAATTCAAACGAAATTTAAAATACTAAATTTAATATTTGTTTCGCTCATTATTTCTAAAATAATTTTCGATAATTTAAATTTATTAACAAAGACTATTATCTATATTTTACTTACTAACTCTATATTTAATAAAATAATATTTTAATTTTTAATTTTATAAATGTATAAAATATAGAAACAACAATCTAAATTTGCAATCAGAATAATTTTATTTATATCATAGTAATTTTATCCGTTATGTTTTACGTTCATACAGGTATTTATCTCGTTTGTAAAAATATATATATATTTTTTTTAATAGTTTGTACAATGTACCTCATTTTTAATCGATATAAGAAACAATACAACTGACGCGTTCTTTATGCACATACAGGTGCAATTTTCGCAATCGCGTTAAAACGTATCTTATAAATGATACTTAAATGCATCAAACGCATTTCTATACCCATAAGCATTACTTAATGCATTCGATTTCGTAATATGTATTCATTCTCGTCTCGACACGCGCTTCACACCGTAAAGAATGCGAAACTTTAAAAGAATTTGCGCGTTCGAAGTTTCTAGCGTCCTACGAATTGTTTTGCGTCGACAATGTATACACTAACATTTCTGGCCCGACAAATAAAGACGCTGACGTGATTTTGCTTTTTAATTGAAGAAAAAGAGCAAGCAGTATCACTGAGAATGCGAAGCAATTGCGAACTTTGATTCAGTTCAAAATAATCATTATCTGAAATATCTGGTCCTCGCGTTTAAGCCTTAACAAGGTTTACAGTAACAAGCTACGAAATTTTCATCGTCGATTATGCGATATTGGTAATTCTTGTAAGTGGTGAAATCGTTCTCGCGCATTTCGTTCGAGTGATCGTAGATCTTTTTGATTACTGGACGGAAGCTTGGAATTTTAGCAGCCGCGGCTATTTCATCATAGTACGCCCATTGTCGTTCCTTTAGCTTGACGATGTGCCTTAGCTGCAAAACACAGAAGCATTAGTCCTCTTCTTCTTCTTCTTTTCTTTTTTCTTTCAAATAAATTATCACATTTTAATTAACTGATTATGGTCATACAATCAATAAATATTAAATATTATACGCATTAAATGTATACCGGAATTCCACGATCAAGCAGAGCTTTCTTCTCCATCTCGTACTCTTCGTACATTTGTTTGGTTGAAGGCAGTTTGATCTGACCTTCCAAAATACCTAAAATATACTGAGCTTGCAGATGGAACATGGGAAATGGAATTACTATTCCGGGCAATCCCATCACGAATAAATTCGGATAATCCATGTGTATCAGATGTTTGTAAATCGGCTCGACGTGGTTGTCGTCCGTACGCATCTCAACTTTAGTCGACATAAAGGGATACGTAAATTTATAACCTGAAAACATTAATATTTTCATCGAAGTTGCAGTATTGAAAATTCGAACGAGAAGGTCAGGGTCCTACCGAGGGACAAAATTTGGAGTGTGATAATTCGTAGAATGGAAAAAAAAAAAAAAAAGTAAGGCGTAATGTTCGATTTATCGTAGATTTTTTTGTTCAATTCAGGCCTGAAGAGAATTCGACAGGGCCCTGACATCATTCGTTTAATGTATAATTTGGGATACCTCGATCATTTATATGTACGAAGGAGATCAAGTCTTTTTACCGGTGCAATATATGAAGTTGTCTACTTCAGCAGTGGAACCATCGCGGAAGATGAATATGTTTCCTTGAATCGATTGGATTCCAGGCCTCTCCTCTACGACGTTCGACATTTGCGAACCAACACTTTCAGGTAGATTGTGGCTCAAATATATCTGCATGTGTGTGTTCATTTTATTCTTGTGAACAAAATTCGAAACGTATAATTTCTTTGGAGACAAGATACGTAAATAACGTTTACCTTTTCGGCGTATTGGGAGATTTCCATCGCGATATCGATACCAGACCAAGATGCACCCAGAATGCAAACTTTCTTCCTAGCAAACATTTCCGGCACTCTGTACTGATGGCTGTGTATGGATTCTCCAGGAAAACTTTCGATGCCTGGGATGTGTGGAATGTGTCCTACGGTGTAATGACCGTTGCACACGACAACGGCGTCGAACGTTCTAGTCGTTTCCACCTTAGTTTCTAAATCCTGATATGTGATCATCCAGATCGTCTGGCCATTTCGCAAAGTTTCTGGCTCTACGTGTTTCACCAGTGTGTTTAACTGGAAATAAAATTGATGAAATATCAATCGAGATCACTTAGTTGACAGAGATTTATCCGAGATTGTTAATTTTTTTCTTTTTTTTGAAATTACCTTAATATGCGGATATAAATTAAAATGTTTCGCATAATCCCAAAGATACTCTCGAATTATGCTGTGATGAACAAATGACGATCCTTCGTCCTCCTTCATTGGAAAATCGGGTATCTGCATTATTTCTCTTGGAAGATTCGTCCTGTAATGGGTATATTTCATTAACAAAATTACTCTTAAATGAATGGAGATTAAACGATTATATATTAATATTTATAAAAATACGTAATTGTGATATATCAATTATTATTTTAATTTATATTATATACCGATTACGTTATCGTACTCGATAAGAGCAACATGCACAACACATTATTTATGAGAGAATGATGCTTCCTTTTACATAATGATGTTAGCCTTAATATTAAAACGTTAAAACGTATAAACACATAAATCATTGTGAATGCTTATATGAACTATAACTTTCATACGACATAAAGCTATACTATATTCTATATGCTATATTATAATAAATTCTGAAATAATCCTCCTATTCATTAATTCTCAATTATTGAGCGCGATTCCTTCTGTTTATTGTGATCAGAAGAATATATTTGATGAAAGGATTTGTGTCAATAATGATCGATAAATAAAATGTTATCACCGAGGGAAGATCATTATATCATTTTCTAAATTCACAAAATCACCATTCTACCATCGTAGAATACGAGTATGATCGTTCCGTAATATCATCAAGGTCTTTCGTACGTTTCATAATATTTATTGCTAACCGATATATATAAATATTATCATACATTTTATGAAATATCTGCCGTTGAAAACCGCTATTTCTTCTTCTTTTTCTTTTCTTTTTTTTTTTTATAGAAGAACGTTGATACGTACCCACAGTGACTTGGATGCAATTTGAACAATATCAATCGATTTATTTAGACACAAGCATCGAAATTATTATTATTGTTATTATTATTATTTTTTTTTACCGAAACAATTTGCTAAACCGATTGTTTTATTGTGTTAAGAAGCGTATCTCATGTCAGCAAAGTTTATCTCTGGATAAAACGCAATTATTCCCATTACCGTATATACACGGCATAGAAATAGAAATGAAATGAAAACCATTGATCATATATTATTCCTTGCCGATTCGAATGATTCATTATTATGAAAGCTATTTACTGCCTTTATATTCAATTACGTAACTATATTATACGTTATTAATTATTCTTCAGCAGTTAGAAATATTTCACTGCGTCTATTCAAGTCTTGGATCCAATTTAGATTCCCATATTGGCTTTCCATTACGGCAAAATTCATTAAGAAAATAACTGGGTCGTCTAGGGAGGGAAATTTCATTTCATCATAAGTTGTTTGAATAGAAATAGATCAAACAGGGAAACACCCTTTTGTTTGCTCCAAAAAAAAAAAGAAAAAATTTATTATCCGTCTGCGCGATCATTTTTCCACACGAAGGTTATTAAGTTGTTACGTGTTTGCACACATTTAATTATATCTTCTCGGCGTGAAAAATACGTATGCGGGTACTTTCAAATGTTGCCCGCAAAGTGAAAGCTTGCCGCGTACGAAGATTTTTCCTCGATTCACGTGAACGTAAACATTACTGGTTTCCCCTAATTATTACCGTGAATAATTTTTTCCTTGCCGAAAATGTCATGCCGTGCCGATTTCGATATTGAAATGGCCAAAGGCGGCAGTATGTCTGTTGGTTGCAGCAATATCGAGAATGATAGTGTCTACGTAGTGATGCATATGAATCACTGAATCACTGTCCCGATCACTGTGTACGCGGTGTATGCGTAAATACAATCTTTTAACGTGAGCTCGAAATGATGAATGATCGTTCCGAATAACAGGAGTGAATGCGGTTCGATCAGGTTTCTAAGATTTTCACTTCATTCGTGTTTACACATTACGTGCGTACACACTTTCGTTATTAAAATTATTTTCGATTCTTCTCGATTCAATTTGATTTCTTGTTACGAAGATACTCATTTAAATGAAGAATAATAATTTTTTTTTGTCGTACTTGTCGGAGTGTATCGTTAATTGTGATATTTAATTAATAAGTGTATCAAAAGTGTTAGCTAATCGATTTAAAATTTATTTTTTTCAATTAAAATGTTTT